>NW_009708552.1:0-6417 GCF_000703405.1 Apaloderma vittatum | reverse complement strand
AGGGCAATGGGTGGAAGCTGGAATATAGGGGGTTCCAAAAAAACCCTGGGAAAAACTTTTTCACTGTGAGGGTGACAGAGCACTGGCACAGGCTGCCCAGGGAGGTTGTGGAGTCTCCTTCTCTGGAGACATTCAAAACATGCCTGGACGCGTTCCTGTGTGACCTACTGTAGGTGATCCTGCTTTGGCAGGGAGGTTGGAGAAGATGATCTTTCGAGGTCCCTTCCAACCCCTGACATTCTGTGATTCTGTGACCCTGCTGCAGCAAAAATTCGGTTTCTGCTTGAGAAGTGACTTGAGTAGCACTCAAGAATTCTCTGTCACCCCTGCACAGAGTACGCCAGGCCAGCTGCATGCCTTCTCCTAATGGGGTCTGGTTTAACCTTCTCTCTGAAAACTGAGGAAATGCCTAGTCTGGGACTCTAAGCTGAGATTTGTGTAAAATGTACCAGCTGGGTATGCTGCTATCAAGTTCACTTTGGAATTAAAAATAGCAAGAGAAATTTCACATGGAAGATTAAGTGCAGTAGTGGATCATATAACCTCACTCCAGACCAAACCACCCTGTAAACAATTTTCAGTCCTTGCATAAAACATGCAGGCAGTGCCAACAAACCTGTAGTTATGTGAAGATCAACATCTATGGCACTCTCAGGTTACAAGCATATTTTCTTGAGAAATGATTGGCAGCCTTACAAAATAAAACGACGATGACGACAACATTTCTCATGCTTTAAATGTGATCTCCAAGTATCTTGTCTCTGAGCACAGGACCTAACCTATCAACCCAACAAGCCTGACATTTAATAAGCCAAGTTTATTTCTAGAAAGTGAGCTGTAAATTAATTCTCATGGTTGCAATTGGCACACTGTGCAGAAGAGGAATCTTACAATGACTGCATTTCATTTTTGCCCTATAGCTTTCATCCTTCTAATTGGTATATATAAGCGCACTTAATCACTTAAGCATTGAATCTGCTGCAGTGATAAATCTCCAGTTTAGACTCCACAATAATAAATCTTTGTCTTCTCACAGCAGCTGGCGAGATTTGATTTGGACTTTGAATTTAGGTCCTTTCCTCAGGCTTAACAGTAACAACTTGTTTGCTCTGTCTGCTGAAAGCACGACATTAACTCTTGTCTTTAAATACACCATCATTGTTAAGCTTAGTGTTAAAATCGGCTGCCCTTCTGCAGTGCCCAACTAAGAAACACACAAAAAAATCCAATTAGCCTGTGCTGGGAGTTCACAAAGCAACTTTCACTCATTAGTATTTACACAGCATCACTGGGCCACATGACACTTAACAGACACGAGGACGAGCTAGAGTTTATAACACAATCTTTCAATAGATGTCTCCAGTGCCACAAAGAGCTAATTTAAAAACAGGTGGAAGGGGCTTTTACACTCCCTCTTTAACAGCCAATGTAGAAGTAACATCCCCACAAGCACCTCACAGTCTGGCCACAGGACCAAGCCAGGTTTTATCTTAAACTCTTTGACAAATGCCCTAAGTACAGTCCTGAAGTAGCTCCATGAAAAAAAGGCAAAACTTAGATCTGATCATCAAATCACAAGAGGGGAAACTGCTTTTAGACTGAAAAGACTGGGGACTCTTATCTGGACTTTTGCTACATGCTTCCTGCAGTACCTTGGTAAACTATTTAGGCCCCAGTGGTTAAGAATCCATGCGTATGAATTACCTTTGCAGTAAATCCCCGGACCTATGCTTGCAGAACAAATCACGCCATTAAAGATTTGCAGGATCGGGGTCTCATTTCCCCTAGCCTTGTTTCTCCTTGGATAGTTAGACATAACTCTCAGCTGTATTCAACATACTAACAGGTACCTGCAGTAGTGCCTTATTTTGTTAAAGAGTCTTCTTAAACAACTAGCCTTGTTATAAAAGAGCTGAATCCTGACTTGCTGGGACTGCTGCACAAAAGACTGCTTCTTCATCATCTTCTGATGGGGATGATCATTTCTGTAGACGTTGGTCCAGAAGAAACTACTCAGTAATCCAACGTAAGTCTCCACTTAAGTGGTTTTATTTGCTTTACCGCTTGCCAACAAGACAAATAACTTTCCCTTAAGCACAGAGCTTGCCAGCTGACTGAGCTACACACAGAAACCTTGGACTCGTTGGGGACGGCGGTCTGGCACATGCACAGAAGTCCTGGCACATCCAGGGACTATCGGAGCCTCCATGCTTGCACAACGTTCCTGTGCGTCCTCAGCAATCGCTTCCAGACGAGTCTTGGTTTCTTTTTTAAACCTCAGCATGATAGTGACTTTACTCTCCAGCTCTCCTGTTTAGCAGGGGCTGTTAGATTTGCTTCTCGGTTCCCCTACAACTAACCTTGGCAATTGCCATCTCACTGAAGGTCTTCCCACCACAACAGCCGAAGTTGCGAAGCCATAGCATCGCTTGCCATAGCAGTTGGGTCTAAACACACACATCTTCAAATATCTCCTTTAAAAACATACGTCATGTGTGAATTCCTCTGGATTCAGCTTGCAGCCACCCATCCTTCTAAGATTTGTCTCCCCTATACTAAAGGCCACTTTAATATCCACAATTTTCTTCCCACCATATAGTTTACCGTGTAAACAACCACCTCTCAATTCTTTGTTCCTATTGAAGCGAGGGCATTGCGCTCAGCATGCCTCACAGCCAGGATGCTTCTTCAGACTGCAGAGGATTTGACTCCAGTTCTGCCAAGTGTTACACATGCATTTCAACTCCAAATATTTAGGAAGCTTGCTATATGTTTGTCAACTAGATTAAAGCTCTTAGTCCCTAGCTACCATTCAAATTGCTTCTGTAGTTTCTCAGTGACTAGATAAACAATTTAGGCTTCCTTATGCTAGCAACAGGGTTTTGCTAGACTCTGCAAAATCTCTCACAGATGCTGTAGTCCTAGGAGTCCATTTTAAAACACAGGCCCTATTTTATCCAACAGCACCTTCCCAATTCCTGATAGGAGCTGCTCTCAAGGCAGGCATCATGTCCCACTGTCTTTCAGTTAGTGTAGAGCTTTGGCACAGAATTACGTATCTCTCTCTCTTTCCAGTCCTTTAGGCACTGACACCACTTAGCACTTCTTGCATCTTTCACAAACGCAAATTTCTGATCTAGATTTTTGCATTTCCTTTGATTACAAAATAACCACCAAAAAGAAAACCTTAAAATTTTTCCTTTAATTTAGAATCCTAGTATTCTCCCAGTCGCTCAGACAATTAGGACCTACGACCTCTGTGAACAATGGAGCTTATGTTCTTTCGGGCTAAATATATCCAGGCACCCAGCAGATGCCCTGGGAAAATCCTACTACATATATATTGTTCTAGGAGCACTTCTGAAGATTTTCATCAGCACTCAGAGAGCATTAGACTTCAGTTAGAAGCTGGCAGTACAACTCCGTGGCTGCATATCAGCCAGTGTTACAGTAACCCCACTGAGAATTTTACCAAATATTATTTTGAAGGCCCTGGCTTATACATTTCCCCTGAAATACTGACTGCAAATCTTCTAGAGCTTTTGTAGCATGAAAGTCAATTTCTTAAAGAAGCATTTTCTAAAACCCTTGCATTTGCTACAAACTTCACTCAGTTTCCTGCATTTGATGCTGACCGAAAAATTAAGCTCAATCAAAAAGTCAAACTCATGAAGAAATGCCAAAACTCATAGATAAAAACTATCATTGTACACTGCATCCATTGGGAATTGATCTAATAATTTTTGTCAGGGCTTTTCTCCCCACAAGAATCCCAAGTTTCATCCATAAAGACTTCAGTCAAGAATAACAGACAACTTTCATGCACATCATATTCTTTTCCATAAAAATTAAAGGCAGAGTTTTCAAGCATACCATACTGAAAATGCACATGCTTAGAACAGTTGAAATCTGTTTTATAACAACTTCTTGAATATTAGCCTATATCCAGGGAACAGCTAACTTTTTGTTCAACCCAAAGGGGCAGATCAAAGAAACTTCTAACATTCAAATCACGTCTGGAGGCTCAGCAGCCACTACGAATGCTTCACCGAGCTGTAACCGATACAGCTGAAGACAGAGGTTAACAGTAAACAAAACACTGTTTGCTTTAATTCCATTTGTACAGCAGAAAATAAGATCAGTATTTAGGAAAGACTTCATTTGCGTCGTGAGGAATGCAAAACTTAAGACAAGCGATTTAGAGTCAGTGAGCAACTTATGTATATAACTGACCCTGTGGAATCCATACACAGCATTAATGCTGACCTTGCCAGAAGTGGCCATGTATTTAAAATTTTACTTTCAACAGTCCAGTTCATATAAAGAAAAAATCTACACTGCACTTGCAGGGAGTTAGGAGTTTTTCCATCTCTTTCTGGGGGCATCAGAGCTTTGCTCCAGGTTTTCCATGGACACACCACCACCCTCACTTCTGTAGCTCACACAGCAGATGCTTACAGGGACACTCATCACATCGATGGCAGATGGCTTTGAAAGAAGATCAAGCGACTACCAGCAAGTCCGTAAACATGAAAGTTATTGTCCTTCAGCCCTTCTCAAAAGAAAGATGCTTTTCACTCATTTTTAATCCATCTGAAACTACCTGGCCTTTATCAGGTTAATGTTTTCCAATTCTCATGATAACTTCCTGGGCTTAAATTTATGAAGGGGAACAACGCCTCCTGACTGCACTGCCAAGATGCTATCACAGCAACCTCCCCGTGACACACACAGTGGCTACAGTGACCGAGCACACTGTACAGGTGCCGGTGCCCAAAGAGGACAAAACCTCAGGTGTCCAGTCCCCCAGAAAACCTTCTGCCCTACGGATGGTTTATCGCTGTAGCTCTGCCCACACATAGCTCCAGAGAGCCAAGTATCGCCAGCAGGAGGAAAGTGACCATTAGTTAAATTTTATTAACAGGACAATGTCTTCTGCTCATACTTGAATTTAAGACCATGGGAATTAAAAGTGACTTATTTCTCACATTGCAACTGACAGTGCCTGTGTGAGGTGTGGTCAGTTGGATGGTCGTGGCAGAGGTAAAGGGAGAAGTGGAGAGGCTAAGGAGCATCAGGGAGCGTGAAAGAGAGAGAGGTTGGTGGAGCCACTTCCTAGTACACCCACAGCAATGTCCACATGCAGCAGGGGATCCCCTCCTCTCTGGCCATCAGGTCAAAGGAGGGGATCTAAGAGATGGGGGGAATGGAAACAAGTCCTGGCTCAGGGAGGTAGGCGAGTCCCTGCCCAGCCTCTCTCACCTGCCCAGTTGCCTCTGCAGAACAGGTAGGGAGCTCTGGAACAGGAGAGCCAAGGAAGTGAAGAGGTGGAAGGATGTGCACCCATGGGGCTGACTATAGTGAGCGAGTCAGCTCCATGCATCAGGACCAGTCGAACAAGAAAGAAAAGGAGGGTAGTTGTCATTGGCGACTCCATCCTGAGGGGAACAGAGTGTCCCATCTGCCACCTGGACCCGGCCCACAGGGAAGTCTGTTGCCTCTCTGGAGCTCAGATTAGGGACATTATCAAAAAACTCCCTAGTCTGGTGCATCCTGCTGCTGATTACTACTGATTTTCCAGGTTGGCAGTGATGAAGTCAAAAAAAGGAGGATGGATCAAAAAAAAAGAGAATTAAAAACGACTTTAAGTCACTAGGCCAGTTGATCAAAGGATCGGGGCCACAGGTAGTTTTCTCTTCTATCCCTTCAGTAGGAGGTAGAAATACTGAAAGGGACAGAAAAGTACATGCAGTTAGTGCATGGCTTAAAGACTGGTGCAGACAGCAACATTTTGGGTTTTATGATCAGGGGGAAGTTTACGCAGCACTGGGCATGAGAGATATAGATGGAGTGGGGCTGTCTCAGAGAGGGAGGAGAATTCTTGCTGGTTAGTTGGCGGGATTAATCGATAGGGCTTTAAACTAGGTTGGAAGGGGGAAGGGGATAAAACCTGGCTCACTACAGAAGAGCCAGGGGGAAGTATCCGAAGGTTAGATGTCAAAACAACGACCCAGTTTAAGTGTATCCACTCCAACTTGGATGGCAGAAGAACGGTAACAGATGCTTCTCAGTTAAGTCTCTTAGGTGTCTGTATACCAGCGCAAGAAGAATGGGGAATAAGCAGAGGGAATTAGAAATCTGTGTGTGGTTGGAGAGCTACGATCTCATTTCGATTACAGACGTGGTGGGACAACTCAGATGACTGGAATGTGGGCCTTGATAGCTCTGTCCTTTTTAGGAAAGACAGGCCAACAAGGTGAGGTGGTGGAGTTGCTCTTTACGTGAGAGAGCGACTGGAATGTATTGATATCTATCCGGGGGCAGATGAGGAACAAATTCAGAGTTTGTGGGTAAGAATTAAGGGGCAGGTTAGCATAGGTGATACCATGGTGGGTGTCTATTACAGACCACCTGATC
>NW_009708551.1:20797-29610 GCF_000703405.1 Apaloderma vittatum | reverse complement strand
GCCACCGCCGCGGCCTCGTGCTCCCGCAGCCGGCACCGGGTGGGTCTTGGGAGCCAGAGGATGAGGGCAAGAGGTGCTGCGGGCTCCCGTCCCTAATTCTGAGTACTGCCGGGCTCCTGAGCGAAGCGGTGCTGCTCCCTAAAGCTTAAAAACCAAAGCACGGGAAAGGTGAACCTGTGGGAACGTGGTGGTGACACTGACAGTTTAGAGACCCAGAGGTCATGTCCAGGGTGCGAGGGGTTTGGGTTGCAGCACGCGATCTAAGCACACCCAACCATGTTTGTACGCAGCAGGCGTACATTAGTATTTAGGGATTTTATTCTTGATTAGCAAGAATTGTTATTAAGATGTCATTAGTGCATAAATTGTGCTTTCTGCCACTTGTGTCCAGTAAAGTTTGCTTTTTATTATATGAAACCTCTCAAGGACAACTACCAGACTTGAAAAATCCTACGTTATGCCCTAGGAAAATTGAAAGTAATTGAAAAAATACATATACTAAATTATGCGCTTTGATTTATCGTTTGAGTTTAAAATATTCCATATTCCCAATCCCCATATGTGGCAAGTGCCATTCAGTAGTAGTGGGGAAGTATCAGTTGATTATAAATTTGTGAGATGCTGTCTGAAAGGTTTTGTGTAATTTGAATAAAATATAAACACAAGTGAACTGTGCACAGAAATGTTCAAATGGGAGCAGCTGCAGAAAAGAGTTCCTAGGATAATCGTGGAAACACAGAGCCTGTTTTATGAGCTGCAACCAGAAAAACCTTGCCCCTTGAAAGGCATGGTGAAGCTGAGCAGGGACCGCATTTTTTGACTACAAGCGTGTGAAAGGTGCAAATAATGAGGCAGGAGAACAGTTATGCAAGGAAAGGGTAATTCAGGCATAGGAGCAATAGTGTAAAGTGGCCAGACAGCACACGGTTAGGGTGGAGATTACTGCAGGGTTTCTCCTCACTAGAGTGCAGAGGTTTAGGAGCAGTCCGTGAGCGGAAACCCTGGGACGGGAAGCCCTGGCTGCTTCAGAAGTGAGCCTTGGCCAGTTCACAGGGAGCTGTGTGACATTGAGGAGAGCTTCACTGACCAGTCCCCTCTTCCTGATACAGCGTGACACCAGTGTCTTACACCCGTCCCGAGACTGCTTCTAGCGCAACCTGAAATCGTACCACGTGAGACAAATCGCAGCTGGCCTACAGCATAACGTGCAACCTTCCAAAGAGCAGCAAGTGCTTTGGAGGTAGCGAGGAGGAAGAGTAAGGAGACGCAGCCCCCTGCTGCATTCTGCTGCCTGGGAGCTGACAGAAGGCCCTTTGTTTTTCCTTCCTTTCTTGCACCAAGGAAAAGTGTTTTGAAGAGGGAGAGACGAGAGCAGGGCATTGGCTGCCCTCCACATTATCCCCTGCCAGACTGCAGATTTCCGTTGTAATGCAGTTCTAAGTTTTGCTGTGAAGCAACATTAACTCCTGCTGGGCATTCTGTGTTACTGTGCGGGGAGGCCGCATCGGTCTGCACCACAGGCTGGCCTGTGCTCCTCCACCCTGGTGAGTCCACATCTGGAATCTTGTGTCCAGTTCTGGTCCCCTGAGTTCCAGAAGAACAGAGAACTGCTAGAAAAAATCCAGAGCAGAGTCACAGAGATGATGGAGGGGGTGGGACATCTCCTTTATGAGGAAAGGCTGAAGGAGCTGGGTCTCTTCAGCTTGGAGAAGAGGAGGCCGAGGGGTGACCTTGTTCATGGTTATAAATATGGAAAGAGGGAGTGTCAGGAGGACAGAGCCGGGCTTTTCTCAGGGATGTCGAGTGGCAAGACAAGGGACAACGGGTGCAAGCTGTAGCACAGGAGGTTCCACAAAAACATTAGAAAAACCTTTTTCACTTTGAGGGAATTATTGTCACTAATAGTTCTGTACGCTGGATTAATGGCTAGAAAAGACATGCGGAATGTGCAAGGTGTGGACTCAATGCTGTTCTTAAGGTGAAGAGTTCACATAAGATACCCTACTTCTCAGAAAATTACCCTGAGCATCAGGTTAAAGGGTATTTGTAGGTGTGCCGGAAGGGAAATACCAGTCCCCTCCTGCTCCATTCTGTTTCGTTGTGTTGAGAAGGACTGAAGATGCCTCGTGTCAGGGAGCAGGAGAAAGGAAGAAAAGGGCTCCTGTCTGTCTGTCTGGGAGGCACTGATCTGGAGGACAATTCTAGTCTGCTTCCATACATGCCTGTATCTCACCATTTCATGTACGTTTACTAAAGCACCCTCGGTGACGATCGCCTCTCTGCAGTTCTGTTTCAAGGCTTATGAATTATGCAGGATTTTATCCATTTAATGTGTATGTTGACTTGATATCATTCTAGTTTCTTAATCAAGATGACAGATGAGATAGAATAAATGCCCTGTGAGGCTTCATTAATCATACATAAAATCTCATCAAAAAGATATTGCAATACCTCGGAAGTTTTAATTCTGAGAGTTGGAGCACATCCCTCGAACAGAAGTCTCTCCTGATGACACAGATTTCCTCGGAGCATACCTGAGGGTTTAGGAGTTGGCCGGGCGCTCTGTCGGGGCGCTGGGGCTGATGCATTGTGCATCTCCTCGGCCTTGCTTTGCTCTGTCTGTCCGCATGCCGGCTGATGAGCGTTCATCGCTTTTAGGGAACCAAAATGACAAAACGCCATTTGCTGAACTCTAAGAGTGTTATAATACCTCTTCTTTTAAGAAAAAAACCCAAGTTAGCCCTGTGATAAAGTGGCTATGCTTATTAATATTTGGAGCTTTTATGTCAGTAAAAGCACAAGCCTAAAGCCACTTACTTATTGGTTATAGCACCAGTGTATAGAAAAGCATGTAGTATCTTCTGTTATATAGCATCCTGAATAATTTTGTTTTCAGCAGCTTGATTTTTTGCTAACTTTGTTTGTTTGTTTTTATTCTTCTGCTCTCCTGGCCTTTTTAAATTAATGTCTCCCTTTCTAGACTAGGTAGACAAAAAGATACCTGCCAGAGGCCATCCCGATTGCGTAGCTGCTTCACGACTCAGGCGTCTCCATGACTTGCTGGTTTTTTTCTCTAGTAAACCTATTTATTTATGCGGCTCAATCCATTTTCCTCATGAGAATATTCATGTTGCCAAGGATCTTAAAGCTCAATCAGAAAGCATCACGTTTTCTATCCAGCTGGTTTGAACTCCAGATAATAAAGGCAGGAAGTCAGTGACTCAGGGTAAGACCCAAGACCCATCTCCTCTGTGAACTCCTGGCTCACAGCAGGTGCTTTGGGAGGAGCAGGGGACAGCAGTGAGGCTGCTGCAGATCGCTCCCTGCCTCCAGCTGTTTGGGGCCTGGGGACTTCTCGAGCTGGAGGTGACATCAGCTCATACCTTCCACTACCTCTGCTAATTGCATCTGAGTGTAGTAAAATGCGTCGTATGCAAATGAGCCCAATTCGATAAGCAGCCATGCTAAGCCCTTATAAATAACCTCTTTGCAATGTCAGCATTCGTGTCTTCTATAAATTTACTGAGGTCAATTTTTTGTGTATCAGCTGGTTCTGCCTAATGAAGTAAAAAAGAGATTGCTGTGTAACTGCAGTGGAAGTATTGTGCTGAGTAGTCCTTATTTATAGTATCTGTAATTTCTCCATTAATAAGCTCGCAATCTATTCATTGAAGGGATTCATTGCTTTTTGTAGTGATACGGTGATTAAAAGAAAGTGTGTTTAAACTGAATGCTTCCTAGAGGCAAATTATGCTCTGTGACACTCCTGTCTTGGCCACCTAGGCCTGTATGTAATCCTACTAAAATCTATTGATTAAGGAGACTTATTTTGCATAATTACACAACTGTTGCTGTGTGTTATTGGCTGCATCATGTCCCTGTTTCGATGAATTTGCCTGGTGTGTAGGTGATGACAAACCGGCTCTTGCCATCTCAGTCGTTTTGCGTGCGCTTTGTTTAAACAAGAACATTCCGCTTCTCTGGAACTTGCACAGATAAACGGCTCAAAATGTTCCTGGGCACAAAGATCACCTTTCTGAAATTAAAACTCACAGTCCTAGCAGCTGCAGGTTAGTGTTCTCTCTACCCGACAGCAGAAAAGAGAATAAGTAGCTGTCAATGCTTTTTTTCCTAAGTGCAGATCAGAATATTTTCTGAATACTTTTTCTGCATGATTAAAGAAAATCATATCCTTATAAACTAATAGCAGGTTTATTCCATTTTCAGATTGTCTTTTGTTCCTCAAGTGTTTAAGAGTAGCTTTTATTCTTTAATAATTTCCAGAATAAGCTTTTGCTCTCCTTAAACCTTTTGACTGTTACTGTTAGTCAGTTCCTTTTGTTCACCGTTCCGCGTGCATTTCCTTGCCAAGAGCTTGTATTCGTTATCGCAGCTCAGGGTTTTCTTGGGTTTACTCTCTACTTCTCTGTAAACAGGCCAGAGTCAGGGTAGTTATCTGTAGGGCTTAGCTTAAACTTAAGCTCATTATTCACATTTTTGTGGATTTTTTCTTCCTGCTTAGAGTGAAGTTGGATCAAAGTTTTGCTGGTTCTTGTACTTGAAAGAAGATGGAGACTATCCTTAGTATCCTTTAACTAGTGCTTTGGTGTTGTCTCTCATTTACTTTTTTAGACTTGGGTATTATTTAATGGCTTTGTGTAACTGGAACAAATTAAACACCCAGGATAATGTGCAGGTGCAGAATGTCATCAGCACTCACAAGTCAATAGGGTGAAATTTTCTATCTGTCGCTGTCATTCTAGTTCTGGAAAACATGACTTCTTGCATTGAGCAAAATGTACATCCCTACATGCAGCTCCCTCTGACAGCTGCTAATTCCGTTGTGTCGAGCACTAAGGTAACGCCATTCCAGCAGCCAGAGCCGCCGACTCTGCCCTGTGCACAGCACAACCCCTCAGGCCAGGCTCCGTGCCAGGTCACTTGTTGTTACACGAAGATGTGATTTTCCCGTAGCCACCAGTTCGACTGTCAGGCAGAATCCTTCCGGTGCCCAGCCTGAGCCCAGCCAGGTGTGACAGGTGTGGGCTGTGAGAAGCCGGGCAGTTACACCCTGTGTCAGGCGCCGCACAGAGAATTGCACCCAAGTCGGGTAAAGATTGCTAAGCTGAGATTAATTAAGGCACCACAATTATGCTGAAAGGGAATTCATTCTGTTGGTAAGGAGCGTGACTGATGAGGGATCCGTTTTACTAAAGCAGTTTAAAACTACCGTAGTCCTGTACGGCATCAGGTGTGAGAGAGTTCTTTCAAATTCAGGAAAACTGTGTGGTTTTCAGAATCAAGGCTTATTTTTCTCTCTGAAGCCAATGCAAACCAAAGGCCCAAGTCTTCTAGATTTCTGACTGCCAGATGGGTTTTGTTTCGTTGTTTGAGAAAGCACTGGAGTCTTGCCGAGTTCAGCACTAGGAAGCCCTCTCCCCAAAACCAGAGACAGACAGACAAATATTTTATCAGAATCAGTGATTTATAAACTCTCCTATGAATCGTAAAGCTCCAGAAGAGGCACTGACTAAAGTCGGGTCTTGGAGTTTCTCATTTTCTCATTTTCCAATTAAATGTATTGGGTTACTAGTCAAGGCAAGATCCCTACACATATGTACTTTCTGCATGTGTGTGTGTAACGTTTTCACCAGTTCGGAAATGTGAGCCTCGGTTTTGAAATTCAGTCTGTGATGACTCTGGTTTTTCTTCACCAACAAGCATCCTAGAAGTACAGAGGTTCTTTCTGATGATATTTCAAGCAGCTAGAAATGTATTTCTTGCTCTTTTCAAGACTTACAGAAATTCTTACTCCAAAGTGCTAGAGCCTGTAGGAAGTGTGTAGCTTGTTTCCTTGTTCTACAGATGGACATACTGCACAAATGCACCGATGGGCCCGGGTCCTGACCAGAGCCCAGCTATGTCAAACCAGGGTTGCTTCAGGCTGTTTCCGAGTCTGCTGGGGAGTTACACAGCTGCAGGAGGAAAGAATGTCACGCAGCTCATCTGGGGGCTAGGCCTGGCTATACTATTAAAACTTTTAAGTGCTTCAGTTGCATCTGTAAGAGTGTGTTTGCCATGCAGTTTCTTTAGCTGAACTATTTTGTTTTCTGACCATATGCATTTTCCCTTGTCTCCGTGTAGGTTTATCTCAGAGCCTGGACAACGATTGCTCTGGAGAAAGCTGTAGTAGTCCTGTTCATTACTGTCTGCTCTGTCTCAGGTTGCTTTCAAGGGAATGGGAGAGTCTCACTCTTTGCTGTTATTTTTTTTTCCTGTTCAGATGCAGATGGATAACTGAATATCTAACACCCATCTTCAAAAGCCATGAATTCCAGAAAAGCACTCTCAGAAACACGGAGAACATTTCCTGCTACCAAAGTCCACCACCAGCAGCCATCACGGATTCTCATCGTGGATGTCACAGCACCTTCCTGGACCAACTCCTGTTCTGTGCTCGCTGAAGCCCTGGAGAACACGCTCTGCCTGGCGTGTGGCCTGGCAGGCCCCTGTCGCGTTCCCCTGCTGAGCCTCTTCGTGGTGCAGAGCCAGCAGGAGTGTCTGCTCCCCTTTACGGTACGTCCGAAGTGATGTCTCTTGAGATCTAACAGACGTGATCTGACAGCTGGCGGGGCTGGACTGGGTGACCTGAAGGCAATGCATTGCTGCAGTTCAGCAAAGACAGCCTATCTAAAAATCAGTCATTCTCGAGGAGCATGGGTTCACAGACTTCATGGAAGAGGTGGATTTTATGAAAACAATGTTGAAAAGGAGGAGTGTCGTTTCTGAACTGTGAAGCTGCTCATCTGCATAAATTGGGGGTTGTGCTGTTCCCTTCAAAGACACCTGTTGTAGCTTTCCCTTTCACATGCTACGTTCTGCTCTGTCTGCGCTGCTTCTCTGTCAAAGTTACCAAACAAAACTTTGCAGTTGTAAAAATTTGGATGGTGACATGGTCTGTATTCCCCCTGCGTATACAAATATTACCACTGTGGGAGAGGTTCCAGGCATTTAAGGGGAAAGGATCAGAATTCATAATATTTTTGCCAAATTTGGGAAGCATCCTGAAATGATGCAATTGTTTAGATTGGAAAAGGCCCTTTAAGATCATCACTTTGATGCAATCCCTCTACTTGCTCCATCATATGAATCTTATGCTCATGATAGGCTGTCTTTTTTATTTAAACTATTCCCTATTTTAATAATCACAGTTTTTAAAGATGGAGGAACCCTTAGATCATTCTTTGGCATCCCTCACATTACAGGCTATTACATTTCACTGCAGTACTGGTAGATCATTAAAGCACTTACTCCTGGAAGATGTCTAGGTTTGATCTGAAGATATTATTATATGGAGAATCAAGTACTTCTGTTGATAATTTCTTCCAGCACTTAATCATTGGGAAACTTGTATCTTGTTTCTCGTCTGCATTTATTGGCTTTAGCTTCCAGGGATTTGTTAATGTACTTCCTCTTCTGGCTAGTCTAAAGAACCTGCTTTTATTTTATACTTTACTGCTCTAAATATAAGCGGGTCTTTTCTCAGTCTTCTAGATGGTCAATGAAAGAGAATAAAGCGTAAGTGTAGCTGCAGGGCATTTTGACAGGCCCTTGATAACTTCCAATCCCTTCTGTGTATTCACTTTTCTTGTGTTTTGGATGCTGCGTTCCAGCAGTGGACTCAGCAGTGTTGTACAGAGAGCTAAAAACTACTCCCTGCTCCTGTTTGTGTGACGGGCAGTCACAGCAACTCCTGAGCCGTAATCCTGTGTTCCTCTGGGACTCAGACAAGCCAGCCTGTGTGAATTCACAGGTGGAGACGTGAGCCAGCAGCGCAGCTGGTTGCTGGGCACACGTCGCGTGGCCCCCGCCCGCCTCCTCCCTGGCTCTGCTTGGGTGTCCTGCCCAGGGAGCGTCTCTCTGCTTTAGGGCTACTGAGGGACTGAAAGCTGGTTTGCAGAACTGTTCTTTCTGCATTAGGAACAGTGAGGTAAAGGAAGGTAACTTCTTCAGTGGACCCAATTTCACTGATAATGATATCTGGTCCTCTGCAGCTTCTAGAATCGAGAGCGGTTTTCATCTCTCTCTGATAAACAGCTGCTCTGTTTCAGCCTTCAGAACTGCCAGGGCTCCCTCGCTTTCTCTGTACTCCTGAATTTGCCCCTTTGTCTGAACAGGAGATGCTGTTTAGCACATTGCCCTTCTCATCCAGCTAGAGAAAAGCTGAGGTGCTTCTCAGAGAGGAACCAAGACAGAGCCGCATTAAAGGTTACTTGTTAGACAAAGCGTATGAAGTCCGAAAGCCCCAGAGCTGAAAACAGAGATTGGGAGAATACATGGGGAAATGTCATGTACAATTACCCTTTTCTTTGTCTTTCCTGGGCACTTGTTTATGCTGTCTGTTCCTACTGGTCTCCTCTATCGGCCTAACTCTAACAAGTCCAAGGAGCTTCCCTGAAAGGGCAGGGGGATGGCAAAGAAAAGGAAACCAGGAGGAAAGGAAACAACCATGGAGGACAGCAGACAGTGACAAGAGGGGAAGTGAGCATTACAGCACCAAAAAATTGTAGTGTGGGCCTGAGTAAGGACTCTGAGCAGAGCACCTCCAGCTGACAGGCCCTGTGCCTGCTGGTTTTCCCTTGGGATGGGCAGCCATCCCCCACAGCTCCTGGACCCTCCCTGACAAAAATAGCTGAAAAAGAAACATGGGAGAAAGGTGTTAACTACTAAGTCCATATTCCAACTGCCTTCTGTGGATTTGGGTGACACTATAAAGTGATATCAAGTTCAAGAAAGTGCTGAGCAGCGTAGGT
>NW_009708551.1:15494-20766 GCF_000703405.1 Apaloderma vittatum | reverse complement strand
AGCAGCACTGGACTGCAGGGGATCTAAAGCACCACAGCAGGCAGCGAGAATGTGGCCCAGTGTTCTCCAGTCCCTGAGACTGGCACAAAGCACTGCAGTGAAGCCCAGCAGGCTAATGATCGGTGCATTTCTGGCGTCCGTCTTGCCACAAGGAGTGAGATCAGCTGCCCTCCTCACGCCCGCTGTGCAGTGACAGCTGTTGCCTGAATAAAGAAAGTGTTTTTATAAGCGACAGCTGTAGAATAACTTTTCCTTTCTAACGCTTGTTCTGGTACCTCATCGCTGAAGCAGGAGGGTGCAGAGACCTTCCAGCGGTGTTTGCTTTTTTGCCAACCATTACTGTAGTGAATGTCCTGAAAGAGCAGCATAAGAATCATAATCATACAATCCTAGAATAGTTTCAGCTGGAAGAGACCGTGAAGATCATCGTGCCCAGCCTTTGTCCCAGCCCTGTCTACCCACTAAACTACGTCCCCCAGTGCAACGCCAGACCAACCCTCCATCAGCCTGGTCTCAAAAGGAAAGGCTGTTCTGGGGGAGTGCCCAGCCACATCGCTTTCTGCGGGTCATTCTCCTCCTGCTCCCCTGGTTCCACAGCTGTTGCATTAAAAATGGGAGAGGATACATTTGAGGCTGTTCCTCTTGGTATCTGCTTCTGGACCTGTCAGGCAGAAGTTTGTGAAACTCCTTTTTGAACCAGTTGCCCATCTGACTCCAAACCCTCCTGAAGGCAGGTTTCAGAGGTCTGCAGCTCGAGGAGGGACAAAGTACCGATGTGGCAGGGCTGCCTACGGCCTGGGGGTGTCCCATGGCTGCAGCACGCCTACCTGGGCCTCACATTCTGCCCCGGGGGTGTGCAGAGCCGGAGGACAGGGGCATGCCAGGCTACAACCTTCTGGATAGCAGCAGGCAGCCAGTAGACAGCTGAAAACTTGGGGGTGCTGGTGCGTGTTATTACTGACGTGACAGTCAGTGGGTTTTGATTCACATCACTGCTTTACAGCTTAGCTCCTGCCACCAGTCTTACCACAGTGCTCAAAAGCTTCCTTCCACATTACGGAAAAATATTTTGCATTGTCATATTGACATTTCCAGTTTTTCAATTTTGTTGAATATTGTTTTGCAGCAAGTGAAAGAAAATTTTGCGCGAATTCAAGCCTGCATTTCAGAGCTCCGCTCACTACCAAGAGAAGGCTGTTTCCCCCAGGGGGGAAACGGAGTGGTACAAGCTGTGCAGGATGGATTGCAGCAGTTCAAACAGTACAGCAGGCACACCGCAGCAGGAGGCTCAACAAATAGTTCTGTCGAGGTAAGAAAACGTTGGAAGGGTGGTGGGAGCAGGGAAGTGAGCAGAAGCGCCACAGCCCTGCTGACGCTGGGGCAGTCCCCGGCAGGGCAACGCTGCGGGAGAGGCAGGAAGGACAGGACTGGGTGATGAGCAGCAGTAAGATGAGGAAGCGAGTGTGTTGAAAGCTGTTTTTCAAGCATACTCAGAGCACTTACGGAGGCGTTTTGGTTTTGTTAGAAGTACAGTTTCTTCAGGGTGAGGCCCCGACAGCCAGTATTTATGGTACAAGAGCACAGCTGGCACTTTACTTGTGCAGGTTAGATGCAGTCTTTAGGCAAATGTGCATTTTCCTAACCACAGAGACGCAAGAGTACTCCGAGCTGACTGGTAAGCGTAGGAGGCAGACTTTCATAGAATCATAGGGTCATTTCCCTTGGAAAAGACCTTTGAGATCATCAGTCCAACCATGAGCCTAGCAATCCCAAGTCCACTGCTAAACCATGGCCCTCATCTACACATCTTTTAAATACACCCCTGGATGGTGACTCCACCACTTCTCTGGGCAGCTGATTCCAGTGCTTAACAATCTGCAAAGTTTGCTACTGCCTGCAGTCATTTAAAACCCAAACATTTGTTAAAAATGTTGAAAATGCTTACTCTTTTGAGATCCTGTCTTCAGAGGCAAAACACCACCAGCATCAGCAAAGCTTAAGTCTCAGCAGGAGCTACTGGGCAGGAAATGTGACCAGTCTGCAAAAGGATGAAAAGTGTTTTTCAAGTCACCAGTTTTTCGCAGATTAGGAAGTATAATGGCATTAAGAGATGATATCTAGGAACTGTGGTAATATGAAGGGAAGTCACAGCAGTTACCTTAGTTTTTGTATGTGTTAAAATACTTCTCCTGATATCTGCCCATGTGTGCTAAGCACTCCCACCAGGGGCTTTGCAGGGCCAGCTCAGGCAGCAGCCCCCGGAGGGTGTCCTTGCCCCCAAATCCCTCGCTTGGTGTCCGGGTCAGACACCAGCCCCTGTGCTCCCTGGCGGGCCGGGGCTTGGAGGGGCTGAGGGCAGGAGCCAGGGCAGGGCGTTGCCTGGGCTCTTCCGCCTGTCACTGTGTCTTTGGTCTCCTTTGAGGCAGCGCAGATGATCTTCCATCACATAACCTAAAGGTTTTCATGGAATTAAGGTGTACTGGTGTAGGAAATGCTCTGTGTGCAGCTGTATTAAACAATAATACCTACAGAGAGTTCTGGTCTCCCCAACTCAAGAACAGTTTCTGCTGTTTACTTTTGCCAGTTTTTAAAGGAGATTCTAATTACTACTTCATTCCCAATAGCTCATAAATAAACACTAAGGATAGATCTGACTGGAGAAAGGATACTCCTTGACCCCTTCTCTTCTCCCCACCTACCCCACCAAAAAACCCATTTCACTAAGACCTGAACTGTTACTTCTGTTGCCATTCTTTAGTATCTTTGTAGCAGAACTCATTTGTGAAGGTCTGCTGTTAAGTTTCCCTAAACGTTCACTACAAGCATTGTTAACCACCTTACCTTAAATACTCTCTTCAGAGTGAAGAGTGACAAAATAGTCCTTTGAAGCAATGAGCAGATGTGCTGAGGAGACTCAGCCCTTCACTGTCACTAAATATCAGGCAAGGTCAGGGCTTGACATTTTGTCACCTAACTGCCCTTTCAGGGCAGGATTTGGTATCAAACATGCCTGACATTTCTAGAAAACTTGCTGATTGTCAATGACAAAGAAACTCTTTGCGGTCATTTGCTTAGCACTACATCAAAACCAGGAGGTGGGAATCACACCTACTGCTGCTCTCTTAAGAGACATCTTTGGAATAGATTATATACCTATTTAAAAAAAAAAAAAAACAAAAATTCAGCCTTTGAGTGAGAAGGGCAGATTTAAGCTACTTGAACTCTAATCGATGCAGTAATTGGAAGTGGCACTGTCCCTCCAAAGTCTCAGGCAGACCCGCTCTTTACTCGCACAGACTCGCTGACCATAGGTGTGAAGCATGGAACAAGAGAGAGCTGTGGATTTTTCCCTCTTCTAGCAGTGGCACAAAACCAGTTGGTGTTCCTACACTCAACATCTCCATCCACTTTATACTGGCTTAAATAGAAGCCAAAGCTCAAAGAAATGCTTTTATATTTGGTTTTGAATGGATATTTTAGCAAGACATTTCTCCCCAGTGGGGCCTCTGCTGTTCGAACAGACCAGGCGTCATCGCCTTCCAAGAGAGGATTAAGGCAGAGGCAGCTCTTGCACCCTCTGCTTTGCGTTTCAGATCACGATTTTGACCAGCCAGCCCAGCAAACAAATGGTGCAGCAGCTAGAAAAGAAGCTGAAAGATGTAGACCTTGTGAGCCTGCGAAGAATACAAGTCGTTGAGGTTTTGAAGAGAGACTTTCTGGAGCCTGAGGCTGTGGAACAGTGCGTGCCAGCAGGAGAGTCCAGCAGCAGCGGTGAGTACCCAACAGACAGTTCCTGCTTCAGTCGTGTCCCACTTTCCTTTGTGCTCTTTAGCATCACTCCTCTAAGTGGGAATTCCTGGGCCTGGAGGAACAGCTGGAAGCTTGTGCCACAGCATTTCTCTGGGGCTTCGGGCAGAATTAGCACCATGCATTACTGCATCCCTCAGCATTACCTAAAATTGACTTTGTGTGTGATACAGCTTTACTGAAGGGTTAAAAACACATCAAGTTTATGGGGTAACATGCTCTCAGACACACAGACGCACGTACTGCTGAGCATCACTGATGGCAGAGACAAGCAGAGCCCTTGGAGCAGGCAGCCAGGGCAGAGGGGGCAGCAGGAGGAGTCTCAGTGATGCTGCAGAGATAACCTCCTCCTCCTGCTCACCAACTTGTCCTTTTACAAGGTGCTTGTTTCCACACAATTCTTAGGTTAGTCCCTTCTCCCAGACACAAATCTACATCTACACATCTTTTAAATACACCCCTGGATGGTGACTCCACCACTTCTCTGGGCAGCTGATTCCAGTGCTTAACAATCTGCAAAGTTTGCTACTGCCTGCAGTCATTTAAAACCCAAACATTTGTTAAAAATGTTGAAAATGCTTACTCTTTTGAGATCCTGTCTTCAGAGGCAAAACACCACCAGCATCAGCAAAGCTTAAGTCTCAGCAGGAGCTACTGGGCAGGAAATGTGACCAGTCTGCAAAAGGATGAAAAGTGTTTTTCAAGTCACCAGTAGCCCAGTTTTTCGCAGATTAGGAAGTATAATGGCATTAAGAGATGATATCTAGAAACTGTGGTAATATGAAGGTAATATGAAGGGAAGTCACAGCAGTTACCTTAGTTTTTGTGTGTGTTAAAATACTTTTACAAGGTGCTTGTTTCCACACAATTCTTAGGTCAGTCCCTTCTCCCAGACACAAATGTACATTGGTAGGAAGAGGTACTTTCCCAGACCAATTCAGGTACTTATCTTGCCCATCAGCTGTTTTGTCACTGGCGTCGTTCTTGCTTAGCTGCTGCTTTTCTCCTGTGTACTTTGGACAATTTGTCTAAAGATCCTAAGGTTATACTTCCTCAGTGACCCACGGCTACACACCAACATGCTCTTTGTACTCAGTCCTGCACCTCTGTCCCAGCCCAGCTCCTGCTTCAGAGACCTTTACTGCTGACACTTAAACTCTCCATCAACAAGACCCACTTGGTACCAAGCTCCGGTTCACCCAGCAGGTTCTCATGAGCTGATGACAAGGTTAAAAGTCTGGGTGCTGATACCTTGCAAAGTTAGTGTTAGACCTGTCACTAGCAAGACGAGGCTGTTTTTACTGAGGCACAGGCAAGGTGGGATGGTGTTGCCTTACCAGTCTGTAGTTGTTCTCTTCTGGCTGCAGCAGCAGGTTCCTGGTGAGTGGGCAGCGTCGGGGCTGGGAGCACTCGGGTGGGATGCAGATTCCCTTTGGTCCTGCCTCTTGCACACCTGGTCACGTGC
>NW_009708551.1:3310-15463 GCF_000703405.1 Apaloderma vittatum | reverse complement strand
AAAGAGTGAGTACACCCCAGCCCCTCAAGGTTACTTTTCCTGGCCATATCAGTGAGGAACTTCTCCCTTAACCTGACAGTTTTCGAGAGTGAAAATATAAGCTATAGTAACGAGAAATTCAGAAACAGAAGTTCCTGTTAGCTCCTGCTTTGGGCAAAAGGGGCTGAGCACCTCCCTTTAAGTAAACCAGCCAGAAGGTGATCAAAAATCCAGTACCCCCACGGTTCAGTGGTAGAGCCTGCACATTGCAGTGCTGCTGTAACTGAAACTTTCATTTCTGTGTTCCATTTTACCGAACTTTCAAACTGCTCAGTTACTTCAGCTCTTTCTTGAGGCTGGTGAGTGCCGAAGAGCAGGAATTTACTCTGTTTTTTGCCACCCGCAGCCTGGCACTGCCGAGGTATCTCTCGCGACAGACAACGGCTGCCTCTCCCTCTGACCTGGGGGCAGAGCAAATCAGACACGGGCAGGCAAACCCCACCATACTGCTTTTAAAAGTGAAGTTGTGTAGCCCTTTCACCTGTTAAAGGGAAGTAAAATATAAATGGAGATGCAAAGGATGCTGAAATTTCAAATTATAGAATTCTAATTTTCCGAGTCATCTGCTCTGAGAAGACTCAGATGATGTATTTGCTCTCTAAAGGGAGCACCAGGGGATGGATAGGCCAGATAATTTGGGAAAAGATCCAAATGATTTATGAATAGGACTTTTTTATCTTTTGGAGCTCCTTTCCTCTGTTTCTACAAGCCTAATAAAATTGCAGTTTGCAAGATCTAGCATGCAAGAAATGCAAGAATTAGTGCTGCGTCCAACTGCAGCCCAACCCCACTACAAAATAAACATTGCAATGCAGCACTTAGTTATGAGGTTTGTCCCATTATGGATGTTTCTTCCATTGGTTTGCTTAGTGGCTGTTTGAACCTACTTGCATTTTTAATATCTAGAGCATTGCTGGGACATCGCATCCTGTGTTTATATTTGTAGCACACTGAAAAATTATCTATTTTTAAATCCTCTGCCTGAGAAATTCATTTTGTGCCCTCTCCATCTCAGCTTATTGGAAGCAAATGAGTTTCAAATTTATTTTTTCTGTCAGAGCTCAGAGATCTTAAAATGTTGTGAATCTGATTAGCTGGAAAAAAATTAACCTATTTGTAATGGTTGCCATGTTTGCCACAGCTTTGGTAAATTGCTCACAGAATCCCTTCTGACCTGCTCTAGGGTTTTAATGTTAGATTGTTAGAGTTTGAGCTCTTGGTTGGCCCTACCGGCCTCTTTTTGTGTGGCAGTGAGCGTGGAGATGGTTTCTGAGGGGGTTTCAGGAAGGGTCTTTGTGCCGTGGTGCAGTCAGTCTCTCTCTGCCCTTCCAGCTGCTGGACCCTGTGTCTGCTTCATGCGGATTTCCAGCTGTGTCCTGCCAGCCAGACTGCCTCAACGTTCTTCCATTCCACTGTCCTGAATTTTCGGAAAGGATGGTTTAAATCTGGTCCCCAGATCAGGAAGCCCTCCTGTCCAACGCACCTTCTGACACCGGGGTGCACACTGGATTTTTTGCCCAACCATTCTGGGTATTCCTGTCCAAGCAGCCTTGCTGCCAGGCAGGAGGCAGCTGGTGCCGGCACCTCTGCTCCTCCCCGGTGTGGGTGTTTCTCGGGTATGAAGGGGCTGAGCGCCTTCATATCTGACTTCTGGCCTTGACTGCACTGCGGTAGCTCTGACATGTTCTTCCCTAAGCCCAACATTGTACTTCTTCAGAATCTTTTAATTCTGTGACCTTCAAAACAGCACAAACTAAATATATTAGGAAAAGGCAGGAAAAACGAATAAACTTAGTGGAAATTGCATGAGGATGTGGGATTTCCAAGAATGGCTGATGCTGAAACACGGAGGGGTTGAACAGGCAGCAAAGTTTTGCCTTTATTACGTTCAATAGTGCAGCGTACGTCTCTCAAATGATGTTTCGAAAAGCATCGCAAAAACTTACCTTCTATAACTGCTTGCTACGTGAACTGAAACATTCACTAGACAATCTGTTTCACTGCAGAAACTTGCAACAGCTGACAAAGCTGTTTCAGCAAACACGGCAAGAGCTGTTCTCCTGCCTGAGAACTGCCATCACAGTGGGACAGGGAAAAACAGTCCCACGCTCTCTCACACTTTCTACGCAGTTGTTGTTTTAAGACTTCCATAACAAAACTGAGATTATTGGACATACATACCTATATATAAAAGCCATGGCACAGGAAAACACTTAAGAAATAAGGAGCTGTGAACTGTCTTTATAAATAGTGATTACGTTCAGGTCTTTTGTAACCTTCTGTGTTAAGAAGATCACTGGAATAAATGCAGGTTTGGTTTTTTTCTTTTTTAGATAAAAGGATGTTTGGAAGCTCTGAGACTTGGTTAACAATTACAGCAATTATTCAGGGCATACTGGAATGAAGGAAGTTGCCAAAATTTCCAGGAAGAACTAAAATCTTAATTTCATGTACCGTGTAAGGCATTGTTATTAAAAGAAACGCTCCTAAATCCCTCCTCTCCATTCCATTCCTCTCTCAAAACTGTTTGAAATCAGGAAACCCAGGACTCTCACTCCTGGGAAAAGGAGAAGTGAGTGTGTTTTCACTTGACTTGCAAATCTGTGCTGTAGGGGCTACCTTGTCTTCCTGTCTGCAGAGAACTCCTGTAGATCTGCAGCCCTTTTGTGGGAGTAACAAACCGGTACTGAGATAGAGCCATTGGAATTAAACAGTGAGCTGTGCTCCCTCCTTCTGCCCCAACTCTCTGTGGAATTATGGAAGTGAAATGGAAGGACGTAAGACAAATTCTAATTAATGAACATGGGGCAAAACCAGGGTTTGAGGCACGTTGGAGCAGTTACTCCCTGTCTCTATGAAGCAGTCATCTTCGGCAAATGTCAGATACACAGAAACATCCTTGTTAAACTGGGCTTGTTAAATATCTGGTCCAGGCTGGAAGTTTCTCTGTGTGCAAGAAAAAAATACCTACGGTGTCGATTGTGCTCCTGAGTGTCGTGTTCAAGACTTGCAGCAGGGAAAGCACGGACAGGCCTGAGCTTCAGCCATGCAGGAGGTGGCACTTGGGTGGCACTTGGCTCGGGCTGTCAGTGGGACCTGTCACTGCATTGTCTAGCCAGAGAAAACGGGCTTGTGCCCCGTGATTTCAAGACACTCTAATGGACAGTTTGGTGAGAAGCTTGCGTTTTCTTCTTAGACTCCTACAGAGAGCGTGGTACTGCCCCACTTCCTTCGTTTGGGTGTTCTGTGGGACCGTAGGAGCTGCAAGGCTCAGAGCATCTCATGGCCTCGCTCGTCCTGTGGCTGCTGCAGTGAGATCCTGACCCGCTCATGGACCAATCCTGAGCGTTATTGGGGGGGTTTTACTGCCACATAGCACTAGGGTACAAATTGCTTCTTCCAAAGCCGAGAAGATGTGCAGATGCAAAATCTGCATCCTGAGAAAGCAGCCGATTTTTCCACTCACCCAGAAAACTTCCTCTCTTGTTTGCTGTAGCAGGGGGAAAAAAAGAAAAAGAAAAAAAAAAAGCAACATACAGTTACAATTTCCTGAAAGAAGGAAGGCCCAATCAGGATATCCCCTCTCGTAGGCTCATTTCCAGGCTAATGCAGCTAGAAAATACTCCAGTGTTCTGAAGCGCTGTGGTTGGCTTGCTGGTTTTTTCACAAGAGCAACCTCCTTGGCAGAGTACATCTCTAGACAGAGTGACAAGTAACAGGGATTCCTTTTTCAGAACTGCGGAGCAGCGTCTCTGGGAGACAGAGACTAAATCCGCAACATTTCTGTAATGGTAAAACATCAGGGCTTGCCAGGCTGCAGACAGGAGCAGACACCAGGCTGTACTATAAATCCCGTCAGGAGAGCAGGGTCACAGCAGGTGTGGGAGTAACTGAGAGGGTGCACTGGACCGGCCTCTGACTGACAGCAAGAGAATTACAATCTCTTTCTTGCCCCCATCCGATCACCGGGACTTAAAGCCTCTGAGCATCGCTAAAGCACGTGCTAAGGAAGGTTAATCCTCGCATGTGATACAGATACCTGCCCTGTCTGTTTCTGTTTGGGGAAAACAAACCCCAAGCACTGAAGATAAAGCACTAATACATTTTTTATGAACATAATGCATCTTCTGGAAGTCCCAGGGAACCTTTTTCCATATGTGCTCTGCAGACTGCTGCCCAGCTGGAAGACCCATTGCTCTGTGGATGTCAGCATCCCAACCTCTTCCTCCTCAGAATGGGCGGCAGCGATGCGATGGGTTTCTTTTTACAATTGCCATGTATTGGGCCAACTTAAGATGAGGGAGTGGTTGCATATCAGAAAAGAAAATTAAACAATAGGAAAATATTTACTGAGGAAAGGACTAAAACATTTACCAGCCTCTCAAAACACAGATAATACCCCTGTCACCTGTGTGTACACTATTTGTCACAGTAAAGTATGTGCAGTTCCTGGTGCTTTGTCTTCTGAACTGTTAATGTCATCTTCAGTGCACATCCCAGAGAGAAACCCGACTCTAAAAAATGCGGGGAGTGCATCACAGCTAAAAAAACCCCGGTGTGTTAGTGCGGTCTGCAGGGAAACTAGAGCCAGGCTCGTGGCATCGGGACAAGTGAGAGATGGCACCCAGAGCTCCAGAGGGAGGCAGGACATTCCCTTCCACCAGAGGATCCTCCAGCGGTGCTCCATGGGGGAGGAACCCATTTTCCTACCAGCACCAGAGAAGCCTGGGGCAGGGCACAGTAGCAATAAGAACTAAGAAAAAAAAAAAAAAAGAATGCAATGCCCTTGCAGCCAAGGGCAGTCAGACCAGACACAGAGGAGGAGGAAAGGCTTGAGCAGCAAGGACAGCGTGAAGGGTCCGCGTCGTAAGCGAGAGCTGACTCTCCCAGGCAGAGGCATCCCCAACACCACCTTGGTGCCCTCCTCAAGGCTGGGACGTGGAGACAGTAAGAAAGAGTTTTTGGGCTGGCCACACCACAGAAAGCACGTTTGCAAGTTGCAGACCATTTGAAGAATTACAGTCCTTGTATTAGCCTGGGATTATTTGCCATGTGGAAGGAAATTGATGAATGTCTTATTTAGTTTTGGGGGGGTTTGTTGGGTTTTTTTAATGTGGGAGCAGATGCATGGTGCCATTTTTGCAAACTATAAATACTTAGGCATAAAGAAAAGATTTCTCATTGCAGATGGATGTAGCACTGTATTTTAGTCCCCAGCTGGCCGGGTAAACACATTGCGGGGTGGGGAGGTGGGGGGAAGGCTATTTCTGCTGTGTATTCGTCTTCTCCGAACACGTTTTTCACGTCCTGGCTGTCTGGTGAGCCTGCTAAAGCTACCGGGCCTGTTCCTTTGATGTTTACAAACGGGTATATGACATTTTACACATTTTGCAAATGATAATTTTGTTTACTTATTCTATTTTTTCAAGTTACTTACTTTGCTAGACTTTATGCTAGCTTCTCATTTGGACACACATTTGAGTTATCATTTGGAGTGGTTGGAGTTTTGAGGTTTCTTTGCAAGGGTTTGATCTTGTTCATGACCTCCCTAACTCTGCTGTCCAGCCTATATTTCTCCATTCCTGTGCTGGACCACATACATCTGCTCTGCACCTCCAATGTGGTAGCTACGTCCTTGCAAACATTTTTACTTTCTCCTTTTAATTTCTTTTTAACAAGTCCCTAACTTTTGTGCATGTCACTTGTTTGATGTGAAACACAATGGTGCTGGAAGGTTTTGACTTGTTTTACCTGCGAGGATGTTGTGCTGTGGGCTCGCTGTGTAACCAAGCAGCACTTGAGGAGTGACCTGCTGACACAGGTCCTCTGCGTGGGTCAGGACTATTTCAAGTTTTGCTTCTGTTCTTCTCAGGTGTGACCAGCTGCTCCTTTATTAGACACTGAGGTTGTTCAGCAGTTTAGTCACGGGGCCATATCGCAAAGTAATGTTCATCTTCTGCCTGAGGAGCAGTACTTCTCCATCACTGCTACAGAATTCCCCGTTAGTATCATTAGCACATCCGTTCTGCAGTCTCTCTGATTTCTCACAGCATCACGTATCCAGGGTCCCTTCGGGAGAGAAAAGGTTGAGGTGGTTTGAAATTGAGAGGAGAGTTTCTGAGGCCAGTGCTGAGGTGACCACAGCAGAGGGTGGTTTGCATCAGTCCCAGTTAGTCTGCGGAAGACCGCAGTAGCCAGTGCACCCACCGGCCCCGGTGCCCTGTGGAGCAGCCCAGCTTCCAGCAAGGTCCTTTGCAGAGGGCTGGTGTCCCAGAGCTGTGACAGGTGAGGGAATGAATGGCTTCCGAGGCACTTCTGGGAAAGCACTTGAGGGCCTAGGGAGGTGCGGTCCGGTGGAAGGCGCAAACAGAAGTTCTTTTCTACAGCTGAAAATATTTGTGCTTTTCTACCTTTTCTTTCTGCAGACGTTGCAATCCTAGGAATGGACATTGATGTGCAAACCATAGAGGACAACGTCATCAGCTTGGAGATGCTGTTTAAAACGTGGCTCCACGACTATGGCACCGAGAGAGAGCACCTCCACCTCCTCCTTCCCACAGGAGGCTTCAGCCACGCCGCTGCACCCAAGACCGCCCTAAGTATTTCATTCTCTCTCCCCGTCTGCAGGGAGCCCTTAAATCTCACAGCCGTAAAGATTACCCAGGCCTGCCCTATGGGCACGTTCCCTCACATTTAGAGAGCCAAGCAAGGCCTCTCTGTGGCTTTGAAAGATCTCAGGAGTTTCTGTTGTCTCGGGCTGAGAGGAGCCATTTGCTTGGAACACTTTTAGGTTGGAGCCATGTCCTGCGGCTGCTGGTGCTGTAATTCATTTCTGTTCTGCAGCACAAACATGCGTGCAAGAGTACGTGAATTTATAGCCTCTTGCTCAAGGTAAAAGAGGCTTTACATATTGAGAGCCAAGGACCTTCTGGCTCAGCTGTGCAGCCCTAAAAATTGTGTTCCTTGTGCTTGATATTCAGTCTGTGCCAGAGCTGCACTTAAATAAAGGCTGTCTTACAAAGGGACTTGGCTTGTATTCCTATCTATTGATTTAGCAGTAAAAGAGCTCATGTTCCAGCTGGAGCTGCCAGCAGTTACAGTAATGCATGGGGAAATTTATAAGGAATACATAATTTTTCTTTTTCTTTCCAAACCTTTCTAAGTCCAAATCCCTAATCCACCCTTGGGTGAGCGTCGAAAGCACTGACACAGCAGATGTAGGTGTTTCGCTTGAGCTGTTGACAGCCTTGTCACCCCTGGCCTGCCCTGGGGATCTGCGCTGGCGGTTCTGGCAGGCCCCTTGGCCTCCGCCCCCCCCCCTTCCACACCGACACAGCGTGGCCCCCTGTGCCACTGCAGTTGCTTCTCGTGTGCAGTTCCCCGTGCCATGGCAGCAGCAGAATGCTTGGTTTCTTCTGGTGACCCACAGGCCGGTTCCGGACTGGAAGTAAAGCTCACAGAGTCGCTGGTGGCTTTTGTGGATATGCTCCACAACAGGCACATCAGAAAGCCCGATGTGAGTTTTTATTTGTGTGGTAGCTCCCGTAACAGCCTCCAGACCGACACAGGCAGTGAGGATATTTCCTTCAGCATACGATTGCATTTCATACTTGATGCATTGTCGTCTTATCACTATAAAGACAAACCAAGTTGCCCTGCAGTTGGGTTTTTTCACCTTCCCACACTCAAGAAATCTGCAGGCCGGAGAAATCATATGCAGCTGTCATGTTATACCACAGTTGCTGTCATCAGGGTGCTGGGTTTCTCCACGAACACAGGTAGAAAAGCCGGCTGTAAACGCGCGGCCTAGAACCCAGGGAGGGAAATGCACTTCTGCTCCCTCTGCAGCTGGCTGCTCACCTGCCCAGTTCCCGACAGATCACTGCTTCATCAACAGGCCAAGCCTGTGGTATTGCCCCTTGCGTGTAAGATGGGGACAGATTGTTGCCTTGTGGCACAGATTTTGGCGTTCTTCTTGCCTTAATAGTTGCTACTGCTAGAAAATATTAACTTAGTGTTGGTAAGTGCTCTGAGTGTCTCATGTACTAACTGTGTGTTGCCATTACCAGCAATCTAAACCGTTCTCTTTCTCCTAGTGTGCCTGAAGTGTGATTTGCAGGAGAGATTGCTCGACCCAGCTCTACTTTCAGGAACGGCTGATGGCACCACGAGAGCAGCAGATCTGAATTCTCCCTGCCAGATGGCAGCCTGGCCCGCTACAGTGCTGTATAAACTCCGGGTTGTGAAGTAAGAGCTGTTAAGTGCTTTGTGCTTGGTAACTGGCATGAAAGCAGCCTTCACGCTTCGGTGCAGTTTCACCTAGGGCTTAGTACATCACCATAACGTGCTGAGCGACTCAAAGCGCGAGTGGGCAAAACCCTGATGTGAGATATGCTCAGCGCCCATAACTCTTAATGTTATGGAACAGCACATCCCCCACACACAGACAGGAGAGCAGAGACAAAACCACTGTTCCCGTGACTCTAGTGCTTTATGAGACTAACACCGTAGATGTTATTCGTGTCATAGTTGTTTCCCTCCAGTGTGAAGTTCTGTAGATTGCAGCCATTGCTCCAAATATAGTTCTGCTGTTCTCTCACTACCTAATGATTCCACAGCAATTAATTCACTGTCAGAGCCTGAGCTAACTAATTGACTAATAGTAAAAAAACAAGAAAACCTCATAGTGCTGTGTGACTTCATGTAAGAATTTGTTTGGTTTCCTGTCAGCAGTCTGTGGCTGGTAAGCACGGAGCATAACAAGAAGAGTGATGCACTCTAGTGTCTTTTCTGAGGTTTAATAATAGGAAAAAAAGAAGTGTAGTTTCTGAACTACACAGTTGTTCTTAAAATGATTTGTCATCCTGCCAGTAGCCGAAGAGTGCTCGGTAACTGTGCCTGGATGGCTCACAGCCAAAGCACTGAAGCCACTTCATAACAGCCTGTCCTGAGGCGAAGTGTCACAAGAGAGGCTCTGTCAAGCACTGCGCAGTCTGTAACGGTGCTTGTGGTGGGATGTTGGCTCTGCGCAGAAGGAGAACACGTGTCAGTTTAAGTGAAGAATAGCAACAATCCAGAACAAAAACACTTAAGGAGAGATGTAATTGCCTGAGTGAGATGTTGCCCAAGAGGCCAGATGAACAGTCTGCTTTGTATAGAAAATGCAGGGAGACTGGATTTGTGTCTTGGTGTGCTCTTGTCAGTGCAGGTACAGGGGAGTCTGGAAATCAGCAAGAAAGGCTCTTTTCCCTGCAGTTGGACTGTTCTGTGAGGCTGCGGCGACAGCCCACAGCGACACAGACATTAAGTGCCTGTAGCAGTATCAAAGCTGATCCTGCCAGAGCTCCCTGAGCGAGTCACCTCCTGGCAGAGTCTTCTTGGTTTCCCGTTGGTTGCTCTTCAGTAACATGAGCTGTATGTTTGCAGGGCTCTGAAGTCTGAAGGGGTCTGTGAGTCTGTCCTGTATGGCCTGCCCTTCATCATCAAGCCCACAAGCTGCTGGCAGCTAGACTGGGATGAACTGGAGATAAACCAGCACAGCTTCCATGCTCTGTGTCATAGTCTTCTGGTGAGTGTGTGAAAATTGCAGCCTCATGGGGAGGCATTGCCATAGAAAGGAATAGTTAGGGCACATCTAGTAAGATCTGTCTAGCCTGCACCAGAAAACGTGTTTCAAAAGCTGCAGCTTCATCTCATGGGCCAGAGCTGGGCTTGTAAATCCTTCCAGCCAATGCAGCCACTGGAAGGAAGCTACAGCACATCAAACCTTAGAGAAGGTTCTCCAGCCTATCAGAAATCCAGTGTTTGGAGGTATGAAGTGCAAAAGTCAGGGTTGGAGTTAGACATACATCTTTAACTAGGAAAATAATTAATCAAGGCTTGGGGTGTGGAGGAGTTTCTATTAGTGACAAGTCATAAAGCAAGATTGGATGTTTTTCTGAAGAATCATCTCACATTCAATTAAAACAGCCAACGACAAACAACATACTATCCCCAACCACAGTGCAGAATAGTGTTCTTATTCTGATGGGTAAGAGTGTCTCTGCTCCTGAGCGCAGTAGCCCCTGCAGTGAAAGTCCTGAAGGAAGTGGCTACAGCCCGTTGTTCACATCGGTTTTGGCTTCTGCCATTTAGAAAAGGAAGTGGATGCTTTTGGCCAAACGTGAGCCACAAAACACTAGTCCCAGCTGGAACGTCATGCTGCATTCTTACTACGTCCTTGTCCCTTCCGACTCTGCCTCTCTGCTTGTCAAAGCAGTCGCCACCAGAGAGCTCTTGCTGCCGTCGACCTTCCCCGCGCTCCTCACTGAACATCCTGAGAGGGTGTGTGCCCCGGTGGAGGTGAGTCCTTGGTGGCCCTGCACCAGGAGCTGTGGAAAGGGTCCCGGGAGTACAGGCAGGGAGCAGAATAATGATCAGCCTTTAGGCACAGGAGAAGCAGGTGCTGCTGAAGATGTATGTATCTCCCTCATAGCTAGGGAACATGAATCGTCCCAGACTGCAGAAAGAGGTGCTGTGGGCATAAGATAAATCAATACATAACGTGTCTGTGTTTCTTCCAAAAGATTCAGGCTGCTGCACATCCTGTTGTGCAGGGAGTGCAGTGACAGGACGAGGGGTAACGGTTTCAGACTGAAAAGAGGATAGATTTAGATTAGACATGAGGAAGAAATTCTTCACCGTGAGGGTGGTTAGACCCTGGCACAGTTTGCCCAGAGAAGCTCTGGCAGCCCCCTCTCTGGACTTGTTCAAGGCCAGGTTGGACAAGGAGCAAACTGGTCTGGTGGGAGGTGTCCCTACCCACGGCGGGGAGGCGGACTAGATGGTCCTTTCCAAGCCAAACCATTCTGTGAGCCCATGATTCTGCAATCTGTGCGTTCTCCTGAGTTGTCTGCCTCTGCTTCAGGTGATGCCAGGAAGGGCAGAGCCCCTGCTGTGCGTCTTAGCAGATGAACAGAGGAGGAAACAGCTGTGAAAATGTCTAGTGACAGCTGGAACATGACAGAGCACTCCAAAATGTCTTCCTATAGCTTTCTTCAGAGGGCAGATGCCTGTCCTTTGGAGTTTTTCTGAGGGAGAGGATATCTTATGAAGCAGAGACGTGAGGGTGATGGTGCCCAGAAGGGGTGCTCCAGCTTGTCGTCTGATTCTGGGCATGGGGATGACAGGACTGCATCCTTCAAGGGAATGCTTAAATCCTCTAAGACCTGGTTGCAGCTGCCTCTTGTTCTCTACACAGCTAAGAGGGGCCCTTGTGGGTAGCAGCACAGCCAAAGATCCCTTCTCCCATCACTGCTGGGTGGCATGGAGCATCTGAAACAGCCAGCCCTGCAAAAAAAGAGCCCTTAGCACTAAAACCACACAAAAAGACCCCAACCAAACCCCACCACCTCTGCCTGTCACATCTCATAGCCATTAAGTCCTTTCTCCTGTCTGAGCAGAGTGCCCTGAACAGCTTGGAAGTGGAAGTTGCTTATAACCCCTTGCACCTAAAAAGTAACCTCTACAAATACCTGAAGGGTGTGTTGTACAAACCCCTGCACAGGCAGCAGGCCCAGCCCAGGGACCAGCGACCAGAGCGGCATCAGCCAAAGCAGGTGAGTCTCTTGCCTGTGGCTCGCCCAGACGGACTCTGTTCTGCCCTTCTGGGCTGTGAGCTGCCGCGGGGCTGAGGGCACTCCCTGGCACCCCGGTGGTGCAGGGATGGCAGCGCGGGGCAGCAGCGGTGTTCCTCTGCAGCTGGCAGAGCGGAGCAGGGGGTACAGCAGGGGATGCTGAGCAGCTGGCACACAGACGGAGCAGGGGGTACAGCGGGGGATGCTGAGCAGCTGGCACACAGCCCCAGTTGTTGGACGAGCCAGCGCCTCTTCCCACGAGGCGCATTCGTATTTTGTCCCTGTGTTGCAGCATCAAAGCAGAGCCAAAGCCGCGGTGGCCCCCCTTCTGATGGCTCCTTCTCCTGTCCAAGTGTCCAGGCCGGCAGCGGTGGGGAGAGGTTCCAGTGAGCGCTCCCTGCTCCCCAAAGAGTACGACGAGTTCCTGCAGTGAGCCCGGGGCCCTGCCTGAGCCCGCTCACGCGCAGTCTCGGCTTCACTTCTTGCTCGCTGCCCGGGC
>NW_009708551.1:0-3097 GCF_000703405.1 Apaloderma vittatum | reverse complement strand
CCGTTTCCCATTTGTGTCAGCGCACATAACCAGCACGCCTCAAATTTCGGTTTCTGAGACTCAGCTGTACAGGCCACAAACCACAGATTGCTGGCAGCGGGTGCAGAAAAGCTGCAAGCAGGGCGGCAAGGAAGTCAGACGGAAGAAGCAGGCAGTAATGTCAAGCTGCCCTCATCCTGCAGGAGCAGGCTCAGCAGGGTGTTTGAAGAGGCGCAAAACAGGGGTTTCGAATTTAATCTTAAAGCCCAGAATGCTGCCCTCCTGAGAGCAGCACTGCCCATGATGATGCCGATTTGCTTGCTCCCGTACCTGGTCTTGCTGTCCAACTCCCCCACTAACAAAGGGGTTTGCAGCAAGTGCCAACAGTGACACCTCTCCATGGCTGGAGCTGCAGCACGGCACTGCTCTCCAGCCAGCTGCTGCGCCCTCCCTGCAGCCCACCTGTGCCTCGGGCCATTCTGCAAGCCAACACAGCAAGTGCTTCCTGGCAGGGTTCAGAAGATTGGGGAAGTTGGCCCGGAGCTTTCCAGAGAGCTTCTGCTCCCTGCTTGCACAGAAGCTCGCCTGTTTTGCAGCGCAGACCTGGGACAGCCACCTCTGGCAGGGCAGGAGCTGAGGGTGGCTGGAGTGAGCCAGGGTGGGGTGATCTCATGGGGCTTCCTGGGTGCTGAGCACCAGCAGGCATCTGTGTTCTACTTACTTCATTCTGGCAAGCGGTTTCAAAATAAAGTTATCCACCGTAAAGTTATCCACCATAATGCCTGTAGTTTGCACTATGTGACGTGTACCACCTGTGGTTTTGAACGCACGCTGTGTGCAGCCATCCCAGCACTGACCTGAGAAACAGCTGCAGCTGACAAAGGGCACGACGCAAACGCCGCGCTCCTGGGGGGTACTGCAGCAGGAAGGCAGGGCCACCAGAGCCATCGCCTTCCCTGGGATCCCAGGGCTCTGCTGGCCACGGACCTGCTCTTCCCACGCCCTGGCCAGCACTCTGTACCTGGTGGGAGGCTACACCCCAGGCAGCTGCTTGGGACAAGATGTCAAGGGCAGGTCCCTTGTGGACAGGGCAGAGAGCCCAGCAGGCAGAGGGAGAGGGTCTGCTGGGCAGTGCAGGTGGTGGCTCACTCCTCCTGTCTAGCAAGGTCACAGCGTGGGGAACTGGGGGAGGACATCGAGGTGCTGGAGCGGGTGCAGAGAAGGGCAACAAGGCTTGTGAGAGGTCTGGAAAACAGGCCCTATGGAGAGCGGCTGAGGGAGCTGGGTTTGTTTAGTCTGGAGAAGAGGAGGCTGAGAGGAGACCTTATTGCCCTCTACAGCTACCTAAAAGGAGGCTGTAGTGAGGCTGGTGCTGGTCTCTTCTTTCTAATTACTACTGACAGGACAAGGGGAAATGGCCTCAGGTTGCGTCAGGGTAAGTTTGTGCTGGTCTCTTCTCTCTAATTACTAATGACAGGACAAGGGGAAATGGCCTCAAGTTGCGTCAGGGTACGCAACGACACCAACCCTGGAGGTGTTTAAAAGAAAAGTAGATCTGGCACTTGAGGCTGTGGTGTAGTGGTTGGGTGTGCTGGGATGAAGGCTGGACTGGATGATCTTCAGAGGTGCCTTCCAACCCCTAACGTTCTGTGATTCTGTGAGGCAGTAATGCCCAGACAACTGGCCCAGCCTGGGGCGTGCAAGCCAGATGGCAACGTGAAAATGACAAAAGTCAGATTGCAGGAAGATGACAACAAGGAGTTAGCTTGACTGAACTGACGATGCAGGTGGAAATTACTTTGGCAACTGTATAATAAATACCAAACTGGGGTACAAAGTCAGCAAAACACTTTGCCAATGGGAAGGGGTAAATAAACAGGGATAGAGGGTGATAGAGGGAAGCTGCTGAAGGGGAAACTTGGGAAGAGGGATAAGGGACTGTAAGGGGAAGCAGATCTCAAAATTTGGGCTACTTGGGGGTCGCTGTTGAAAAGGTCCCCCCACCTGCTCACTACAGTGTGAAGCAGGGCAGTAACTGCTGTTGCTCTGACAGCTCCCGTCAGTCGGGGGGAACTCAGGTGCTTTCCCTAATGCCAGCACAGGAACGGATATCCTGGCAGACCAGTTGTCTCATGCCTCCAGCACGCTAGGCCCAAAAGAGGACGAGGAAGCAGTTACAAAAGGACGTGTCTTTTTTCAGAACAGGAAACAGAAAAAGGTAGCCCAAAGGGGAAGAGGTTGGCTGGGCTTTGAGTCGCTATCAAGTAATTTTCTCCTAGTAAAAATGCCACCTCGCCTACAGAGACCGAGATTTCTGTTTCAACACGGCTGTGTCTGCTAGACCGGTACTCTGACATTACTCAGCTAATCTGGGGCCCAGGCACTCAGCAGAGAACAGGGAGACACACAGGTTGTCCTCACATGAGGAAGTCAGATTCCCAACCAAAGGACTTCCCTTGTACCACTTGTTACAGGACTGAGGCTTCCCTGCTGCAGCTTGGGCATCAAACACCTACTCAGAACTCACCACCTTGTCCCCATCTCACCAGCCTGGGGACCTAAACCTCATCCTCCAATGGTTCCTGGCTCCCCAGATCTGAACTGGGGCTGCAAAAGTCATGCTGAATCCTCTGCACAGGTACATCATCACGCTGCTTGTCAGTGAGCTGTTTTCCTGCCGTCTGTATCAGCAGGCTGGTAAACCCGCAGAAGTCATCAGGGCTCCTGCCCACACTCAGGAACAGGCCAGCGGGGCTGGTCCTAGCCCCACAAAAAAAATCTCCCAAAACCATTACCAGCACCAAAAGGACAACCTTTTCTTTTCCCCGGCACAGGTTTCTGCCCGAGGCTGCCCACACAGCAATCCCCAGCCTCAGACCACACAGCAGGGATCCCAGATCAACGGGATCCAGACTGGGCCATCCCAGGCCTTTCAAGGGTAGCTGGGAGGGGGGGGGGGAAATCAGCAGAGGGGTCACGCTGGGGAAGGAGAGGTCTGTGACTAATCAACAGTCACCGAGACGCAGCAGAGCTGGAGCCTGCCCCTGCCCAGCCTCATGCTCCAAGGCCATCACAATATTTTGTGCCCCAACCAGCACATAAAGGTATGTGTGAGCCT
>NW_009708550.1:0-898 GCF_000703405.1 Apaloderma vittatum | reverse complement strand
GCCGTCATGGAGTTCAGCAAGGAGGAGGCTGGTGGTGAAGCAGAGGGCTTCCCCTGGCCAACCAGCAACCTCGGTAAGTGCAGTTTTATGACTGCTGCTCTCAGCATTTTCATGGGGGACTTGAAGGAAGACACCTAGCCAAAACTTTTCTCGTGTCCCCTGTTGAGTCTAAAACCAACACAAGACCCCAAATTCCTACCCACCCTCCACCTCTTCCTGGTGTGTCCAGTCATAAGGCATACTTGTGATTTTTACATCATCATCCGCCGTTCCTACATGGGATGAAACACTGGAGTTTAATCCTTCTAGCTGCACATACCCAGTTATCCAACTCTGATAAGGCTCTAAAGATTTTGCCTCTCCCCCATCCCAAAATGCCGACAGGATCCCCCTTGGTCTCAGTGGAGCAGAGCCCGGCTCTTCCCCTCTCCCTCCCTGCATCTGGGTTACCTGGATGTGAGGTCTCCAGGCAGGGGTTCTTCTTGGTGATGGCACTCTGGGTGGTGGGTGCTGGTGTGGTGGTGACTATAAGTGAAAACGAATGAACACAGCATATAAGGAACCAGAGTAAAAGATCTCTCCTGCCCTTGCGCTCTCCCCGGGCATGTCTGTTCGTGTGGCCAGGGTAGGGCTCAGCTCTGGGGGCACTTCAGAGAGCCCATTTTGGATGGTGACTCCCCCACGGAAGGTCTCTCAAAATCCTACAAGGAGCTGTAGGTTCCTGCTTTCTGCTGCCATCCTCAGAAAGCCTGAGTACCCTGATGTTGGTAGGACTTTTGGGGACCTGTGTGAGAAATGAAGGCGGTTCTGTTGGTGGACTTGCTGTAGTCTTATCCCTTCAGAGTTCTGAATGGTATGAAGAAGAGTGTCTGGGGAGGTGATGCTGCATCTGCCTGAT
>NW_009708549.1:35431-48065 GCF_000703405.1 Apaloderma vittatum | reverse complement strand
AGGAAAGGAAAGGAAAGGAAAGGAAAGGGGACCTATAACAATCTTATAAGGCAACTACCTGACCGCTTCAGGGCTGACCAAAAGTTAAAACATATTATTAAGGGCATTGTCAAAATGCCTCTTAAACACTGACAGGCCTGGGGCATTGATCACCTCTTTGGGAAGCCTATTACAATATTTGACAAATCCCTCTGTAAAGAAATGTTTCCTTATATCAAGTCTGAGGAATATAGCCTGTAAGGTGGAAGAACTTGAAAGGAGCATGAGGAAGTCAGCCTTTACACAGCTGGTGGGCTGCAAGTGCAGCATCTCTGAAACTAGTTCTGTTAATAAAAAGCTGCTTAAAGAACATGGATTTTTTTATATGATTGCCTACTGTGGTGTCCTGAGGTTGGTGAGAAAGAGGACACTAGATTTTGACGTCAAACAAACCAGCACCTACTTACAGAAAAAATGTGAGGGACAGATGTTGGGATTGACAGGTTTCCAAATAAAACTGTCCTCTGCATGAATGGTAGAGTTCATAGTCTCTGTAAAGACTTAAAGAGAAGTTGGAAATGAAAGAGTAGAATAAAACATTTCACATGGATGCCGTAATGGATACCCAGAATTCACATCCACCTGAAGGTGGTGGCTCAAACTTGGTGAAGTGGAGAGAAACATAGCTGAAACCTGAAAAAGGTGAAGGAATATGAATGACAAAGAACTCAAATGTTTATTCTGCTGACAACAGTTCTACATCGATGACAAAGTGAATAGATTTCTCCAAGTGCTATAGGCTACATCTATACCAGTAAACAGAATAAGGTCAAGCCTCGAGCAATGGCTGATGATTGTTCAAACAGTTCAGTTGTTTGCATGAGCAATAGCAACAAAGGATTTTCCAGATAATCTCTGCTTTTGAGTTAGGGGATATCACAAAGCAAGGATCTTTCTGAACCAGTAGTCTGGATGCAGCCACCCAGCTCTGTTGGGTGGTGTTAGACTAACATCCAACTCGGGCCGTAGCCTGGGATCCCCTGATACTGCTGACAACTATACGTGATCCTGCCCGTAACCTCTTTAGGTTCTCCTCTCTTTCCTTCAATGGACAGAAAACATTTTGAATTCAGCTATATCATATATCCAGGCCAAATATAATCCCAATGACTGTGGTAAATAGCAGTATTAGACTGGAGAAATGTAATCAAGTGTAAGTGTCACTCTCCTGCATTTGGCTGGGATAGAGCTAATTCTTCTTAGTAGTGAGAATAGAACAGTGTTTTAGATCCAGTATGGGAACTGGTATGAGAAGAATGCTGATAATATACTGATGTTTTTAGCTGTTGCTAGGAAATCAAGGACTTCTCAGTTTCCCATGTCTCACTAGTGTGCAGGTGCACAAGAAGCATAGATAGAGCACAGCCAGAGCAACGGACCAAGATTGGTCAACAGAATATTCCATATCATACAATGCCACGCTCAATGTGTAGATCAGGGTGGCACAGGAACCTGGGGCTCTCCTGGGATTGCAGTTTCAGGATTTTCTCTCCTCCAAGATTACTAGCTGGAAACAAACTGGGCATTGGTCAGCTGGTGGTGAGCATTTTTATTGTGTATCTCTCACTTGTATATTCTATGATTACCATTATTAGTGCTATTGTTTTTTATTTTATTTCAATTATTAAATTGTTTTTATCTCAACCTACTAGTGTGCTTACCTCTACCTCATCAGTTTTCTCCCCCATCCCCTGCGATGGCGGGAAGGGTAAGCGAGTGTTTGTATGCTGTTTGACTGCCAACCAGTTTCAAACCACAACATGGGTATCATAAAAATATCTTAGGTCCATAGGCAAGCATAGAACATTAGTATGAAACTCATGAAATAAGAGACTGGAGCTGCTAGGAGCACTGAGCTAGAGTGGAAGCCTATGCTAGGAGAATTTGTGGAACCTAGCTGGGAATATCTTCTTCAGTGCTTGCTTGATACAATTGGAAAAATATCTCTCTCCTACCTTTCCACTTGGGAACATTACTGTTAGGCTAGGTTCTTACTGCTGTCCATGTGGCAAAGGAAAAAAAAGATGCAAAAAATGTAATCAAGTGATTGCAGCTGAGTGAACTTTTGATTGAATTCAGCTCTGTGCAGGCAGGCTGTTAGGTCAAAAATTTTCTCTTCTCCTTTCTTCACCCAAGCTTCAAAAGGATGATCTTGCTCTATCCTTTTCTCCTACCCCTTGTCTTTTCAGTTGTCATATCCCCACTGAACAGCACTGCGAAAGGCCACTGTCAGGTGGTAAGGATGTGACCAGGCAGTGTGGATTTGTATTTTAAGAAAAATAAAGGTACTGAAACTACTGGTACTTCCTGTTTTCTCTGCTGGTGTGCTTTTGGTACAATCTTTCAATACCCAGTGCCTTTGTCTTACCTCTTTTTCTAAGAAATAGGATTCTTGGGAAATGATCTTCTAGCACTGTGTATGTGTGAATGCTTGTGGCTTGATCTTAGGCAATAATCACAATTAGAAAAATAATTTCAATTAACTGACATGTGTGAGTTCCTATGTAGAAAGCCAGAGAACTGCAAATCATTGTGGACTTTGTTGGATTGTGCTCTAGCCCAACACAGAAATATCCTCAGTGTGAAAAAGGAAGGACAACAGTCACCCTGACTTTCACCCAACATGGAAAGCCAAAGAAAGCATCTGTTAGAGGAGGTAGAGACTGATGCTTCATGGTGAGCTGAAGACAGAAACACATCGGACATGTAGACAATGATTTTACAGTTTCATTAACCTAGTAAAGACTGCACGGAAGGAACTGTAAGTCCTGCAAAGAGGAGGTAACAATACACCTGTTGAAACAAGCACAGAGAACTGGTGAGAAAACTCATACTTCCTATGCTAGACATCTGTCGACTTTTGAAGGACTCCAGCTGCACTGCAAAAAATGTGGAGTGTTTAGGAACTAAAGGGTGGGAAGAAGTGCAGTGATTTATAGGGATGCCTAACTTATCTTTCTAGATTCTGCACATGCTTATCAGAAGCCTGTGAACTCTTGAGACAGTTAGCACATAGTGGGCGTATGGTGAGATACCAAGAAACAGGCGTCTGAAGGAGTAAAGAAAAATGTAAATGATATATCAGGCTCAAGCAGAGCAGCTCTGGAACTATGGTGACTGTGTCTACATAGACACACCTTTAAACAACTGAGATTGTTCCTTGGGACCAAGCACCATAAATTTATGCCCAAAGTAAACCCCATATAAGTGATATTCTAATGTTGATGGCCTGCTCCTCTACCCCTCAAATGTCTGCAATAATTTAATACAAGTCTTCCACTTTTCATGTTTACGGAAGATCAAGTTTAATCATAAGTCTGTAAAAGTAACAAGTCTCTAGGAAAAAAAAAAAAGAGTCAACAAGATTGCTTCAGCTAATGTGAAGCCTTCTTTTGTTTGTTTTCTCTGCCAACCCAGACTGGGGATAAGGTGGAGTGGGCAGGTGTAAGGAAAAAACAGATGTGTCTGTCTGACTAGCTCTCACATGAACAAAGCGTGGTGATGCCCTTGTTCAGGGTTTGTATCTTGATTAATTTTTATGTGCACCTGGGACTAGAAGGAGGAAAGGCTTGGACTCTGAAATTGAAGGCTGTCCACTATTCGTGGAGGGCTAGACTTTCAGATGCTCATCTCTAGCATTGCAGAAACAAGGGTCTCAGGCACTTGGACACAAGATGAATTTAAGGACTTTTTAGAATTGAAGAGCAAGGTAAGGTGTTGTATGGATACAGCTCTTTTAGGGTCTTAGAGGTGGGCTCTGAGAAGAAGAAATGGAAGCAAGCCACAAACATTGCCACCAGAACTCTGAAACACAAAGAAAGATGTATATTCATACTAGAAAGTATGAAAAAGTTGAGCTTTTGGAATACAGAAATTCAGTTACTTCATTGAAATTCAGTTAATTCATTACTGCACCTAAAAGGTGCAACATGATTATGTGGTCTCACTACAATCCATTAGAAAGCAATATCACAGAATCACAGTATCACAGAATCACAGAATATTAGGAGTTGGAAGAGGCCGGGAAATATTATCTAGTCCAACCCCCCTGCCAAAGCAGAATCACCTAGAGTAGGTCACACAGGAACATGTACAGGCAGATTTTGAATGTCTCCAGAGAATGAGACTCCACAACCTCTCTGGTTGAATAAGATGATACTAAATACATCAAAACAACTATCATATACAGTTGAAACTGCATTGATCTTGAAGAAAACAGCAATGCTTAAAGAGCATTTCTAAGGTTAACGTACATGCATACAGTATAACCTATTGTGAATGTATAGCAGCTGGGACATTGGAACAGAAGATAAAATCCCTGAGTATGTTATAGCACCTTTCCATCCCTCATGAAACAATTCAGACAGCTGAAACAAATGTGCTAGAAACAGTAAAATGACTCACACTCCAGCATTAATTGCTTCAGTAAAAGACCACAGGATGTTACTTCTTACTGTGTGGTGAGTAACAACCTTGGTGTTCAACACACGTTCTTGAGTGCAGAGGGCTTTAGGAGAGACATGAAGGCTTAAATGAAAATATAGATCTTCTAGAGACGAGCCAGGAACCATTCTCAATGGTCAGGCATGAAAAGCATATGTAGAATAGTAGACATAGTGACAGGTGCTGGCAGCAGCAGGAGACTGCTGTCTAATGACATCCCAGGCAACAGTGAAGTGCTCTGTTCCTATTGAAGAGCAGGAATTGCATTGTCAGAATAAATTATAATCCCACTTCTTTGGCAGGGGGATTGGACTAGATGATCTTTTGAGGTTCCTTCCAACCCCTAACATTCTGTGATTCTGTGATTCTGTGATTCTAAAAGCTGCATTCTCTTTTTAGCTAAAATCCTTGTCTTAAAAGGCTATTTTCTTTCCTACTAGTTATAATGCTGGAAAGAACATGAGCCAGATGACTACTGACTTACAGCACAGGGAAAGCTGGGCAGAAATATTGACTCACAGGTGTGTCACTAAATCACTCTGCCAGTCTGAATTGTTCCTCGGGTGATGCAGTCTGAGCACCACACCTGTCTAAGGGCTTTGCCTGCACAGATGAAGAAATATGAATCCAATTAGTTCATAAAGACAAAAAAATTGAGAGGGAGATGAATGAATTTTTCTGTGTACATACACATGAAAGAAGGAAGCCCCAGGTATATAGAAGAGTTGGTAAAGGTAAAGGTAAAGGATGAATTGTTCATAAACTGGATATGGATACATTCCAGCTGGAAATTAGAATGTGTTTCTTATCATCAAGGAATAGGAGGGATAAAAAATGAAGCCCAGTGTAGTTCAGTAAAAAACTTGATAGGGAAGGGACTACATAGTCTAAGGTTGCAGGAGATAGATTCATAGCTCCAGGAGTTCCCTTCTCATCCTACATACTTGTGTTTTCAAAAAGGGAAGACCAAGGTCTGCATTCAAATATCCTAACTGTGACTGCCTACAGCTGCAGGTATTCCTGCCAAGACTGGTCTGTAATTGGAATATATATATGCACAAATGACCATGTGCCCAGCCATCTTCTGGTTTGTGCAACCATGTGGCTTGCACATAGGGAAGTGGTTGTGCACTCAAACAGACATGCACAGTTCTGCCAGTATGGAGTATATGCAAATTACTAGCCACTTAAAAATACCTTGGAGCCAATAGATTAAAAAGTTGTGTCTGCTATAGCTGTTCATTTTATTGCAAAATCCAGCACCTCTAAGCACTAGCACGTGAGATATGGGCATTAAAACTGTAACATACTGGCTCCACAGAAATAAATCCTTTAGTGCTTTTTTATTTTCTTTTAAAATTTGTATTCTAAAAGACTGCAGAGAAGTTTTCTCCTAAGACTGACTGCATGACTTTCTAAAAGAACATTTTCTAAGATATCGTTAATTTTCTACCAAAACAGCAGGAGAAAATCTTGATGCTACCCTTCGGGGAAAAACAGACTTAACATGTTACTGCAGCTAACCCCAAAGTCACTGGGAGTGAAGACCTCAGAAATCTCACGGGCTGCAGTTCAGCAAAAGACTTTAGCACATCCTTGACGTTAAACATGTGCACTGTGCCTTTGAAGTCAGTAAGTGTACTCACATGCTTTTGTCTGCTGCTGGATTGGGCTTTGGGCACCTGTTTTCTATCTCGGCAGAATAGAACATCCAGTCATTCATGATATTCCCTTACTAACGCTAGTGGTTCCTGAGCAGTCAGTAGGACCACTGTGCATATAAGACTTGCTCATTTCAGACCATGTTAAGCCCACCAGTAACACTGGAATTTTCATACTGTTTAGCATTCTGCCTGGGCTTATTTTATTTTTATTTCTTTTGACTGCTAATTGTTTTTTGAGTGGAGATGCTTCAGGGATTCCTGCACTCTTCTCCTCCAAAAGCCAGGAAGACTAGTTAACAAATGTTAATAATTGTAGGCAGTCCAAGACACAAATTAGATTATCTCTTGTAAATTAATTTATTGACTTGCTCAAGTCAAACTTCCATTATTTTGTTTTTATTATATCTACAGAAGGGAACAGGAAACAAACTCTCGAGCCCCTCCAGGCTCCATATTCACTACTTTTTCTTCTAAAGTGCCAAAATACTCAATTTGTACTTTCTTCCTCAGCTTGAAAGGAAAATAAGGCAATGGAAAAATAATTCTAGTGAAAAATCAAGAGCATATAAATGCAATCTAATGAAGAAGATTTATTTTGAATGTCCAGAGATATGACTGCTAATTTCCTCTTCTGAGGCCCAGACTCTGAAAGTACCTTTTTTTGGGGGAATGGCCATATGCCACTGGCTGGTATCTCTGGCTGGTTGTGCCCATTCACTGTTCATGGCCTGCCAGCTCTGACATTTTCCTGTATTTACAAACATAGCCCTTGACCTACTTTTGGAGACTAAGGTCTGATTCTCCTCGCACTGATTTTGTAGACAAATATCGGTTTATTTCATTTCTTGGAGTAACTACTACTTCGGAGCAATGTGTAAAGCAGAAAGAAGAGAAGAAAAGAAGACTAATGGAGACAACAACTGGGATTTTGCTAATAGCAGTTTTGAGTCTGGACACAGTTCCTGCTTCTCTGTCGTGCCACTGCTATGGAGTTCTACACTCTCTTCTCCTTACTGTTCTGGATATTCACATTGCTTTATAATGCCATTGACAGATGGATGATACATCCTGATGCTGTCATAGTGAAGTCTAATTTTAGTACCTAGAAAGTATCAGTGAAAAGTAGTGAATTTTCACAGAAAATATTCAGGATATTACCATTTCTTCTATGTTTATGAGAGGAAATGAACGTTTTGCCCTGTATCAAATTCACAGATGCTCCCTGGAACATTGTTCTTGATAAATTTCTAATGACAATGTCTCCTTTTTCAAGTCTAAATTTTCTTGGAAGAAGTAATAACATTCTGGGCCATGGAAAGTAATCTGCCTGGGTGGGAAAAGCAAAAATTATACTAAGGGAAAAAAAGAGAAGAAGGATGTTTACAGAGACAACCCACTTATGAGAAAGGAGCAGGACCTCTGGGTTTTCTCATTTCAAAGTTCTGCTCTATAAGATTTTGTTGTTTCTTGTGGCAAAAATTTTAGCCATCGGATATCATCTTCTGATAAAAAAATTGTAACATAGAAGTTAAACGTTAGATTATTATCCTGGTTCAAGAGCACCAGGACAAAAGGTCTCCAGGGCCACCTGGCACTGGTGGCAACCTTTGAGGGAGAAGGGGCTACTGTGCCTATGGATAGGAGAGGATACATCAGGTGACCCAAATGGACCAATCATGGTATTCCTTTCCATGGTTCTCAGTATAAAGGGCCCCTAAGAAAAGCCCAGGGTTCTTTAATTTTGCTGTGCTGGGAGGATTGTTATTGGCTCTTCATTACCTCTCTCTTCGCTGCTGGTGTTTCTGCCTCCTGTTTCCATCCTCCAGAGGAGCACAGTTTAACAGAGCATGTTGTCTTCCCCTGCCTCCCATCCCAAGTGGCAGCGACACAGATCCTTTTCTGTTTCTTTTGGACTCTGTGCTCAGGCTCTGTGATCTGAGTCCAGTCTGGGACAGGTTTTTTTTTGCTGCTCAGAACCTTATTGTCATCAGAAAGGACTGTGTCCCATATCAAGATATTTTCTTGTATCTTTGAGCCTATTTTCATTCTTGTATGTATAGAGTTTGACAATTTCACTGTTACTGTTGGTATTATTTTTTATTCATCAAACTGCTTCAAGATTTTTCAACCTTGAAGTCTCTCTCCCTGGGTCTCCTGTTATTCTCCTCTGAGAGGGTGGTGGTGGGATCATAGAGAGCATCGTTGAAGTTTAGTGGCTGGCCCAGCCTTAAGCTTGGACAACTATTTTTAGGATTATGAGGCTAAGAAAAACAACCATAATAGAAAAACAATAGTAAATGAAAAAAATCAGTTTCTTAAAACTCTTCTGGCTTTTCCGTTTTACAAGACTTTAAAGTTCTAGTTAGGGATATCCGACTTTGGAGAAGCTCAGAAGTCCATATTATGAATTAATTCTGAGTATAAATTTTTAGTTCATTTTGGAAACTAAATGCCTGCATGTTTAATTAATTTAAACAACACACTCACCCTTAATCTACAGTGCTGACCATGTTAGCAGACTTCATCATCGTATCTCAAAACTAGCTACTGTGTCATCTCTTCGCCCCTCTGATGATTGCAGTCCTGCTGATTTACATCCCCAGTACATGAAATACTCCCATCATATGACAGTCAGTTTAACTGAGAAAGCAGAAACACAGGGATGATATTGGCTCAAGAAAAGGGAGACAGACAAGTATGAACTTTCCATTATTCTGGATGCTGGTTATAAATGTTTTTCCTCTTGTGAACTTTGATTTGTCATAGTTGGAAAATCATTGCAGCAAGTAGCTGCAGATGCCATTCAGTGTGTATTACATGACTGCTGGGCTCCTGTTCTGTATCCCTCATTAGAATTTCAGTCAATCTTTGTAATCATTTCTAGTCAGTCTCAAAACTTTTGTCTGCAAGAGATAGACTTAAGCATCCATCCACTACAGCTTCCCTACACTGTTATAGTGATGTGACAACCCCAAATATAGTGCTAGATTCTGTCTAATTTTCCTATCACTTTTTTGTAAGTATATTTGCTTTCAAAGTAGTATATTTCTGGAGAGTGTTGGCGTAACAGACCTCCTGATCCAAGTCTTCAACCATCAAACACAAAGAGCATGATTAACAGCAACACAGCTACACTGCATCTTCCCTTTATTTTGACATGTCTGTTTTAAGCTTCTAGCGATGAGAAGGAATTCAGTTTCCATGTCCATTTAATTTCAACCTTTGCTGTTAGGACAGACAAGAAGGATCTGGTTTTGGGCTTTCCAGCCTCTTTATGAACCTGAACTCTGAAGTCTCATAACCTTAGGCTTACTGAATGAGACTGAAAATGAATGAAGGAAAGGCTTAGGGCAGAACTCCAGTTTATTTGATTCAGTGGAAATTTGTAGATGTCAAGGGAACTGCAGGCTTGTTATGAGAAAAGAATATGGTATATTTGATTTTTCAAACTAGCATCTTTTGTTTGTCCAGGCCCATCCCAACATTTGTATATGATTTGGCAGGGCTGGAAGAGATCTACAAACCCTAGACTTTTGTTCTGACATTCTTTTTCTTAGGTCCTCCAAAACATGCCTCTTCCAATTGTTTTAATTCTTCTACACACTACTTCTTTCCATGAGAGGTAATTTGACCAGAGTTACAAATATTATTTTTTTTTTAAAAAGGTCTCAAAATAATTGCATTTTTTTCATGTTGTAATTTATTTCAGTCTCCTTGGAAAACACAGGCAAGGCAGATAGCAAAGGCAATGACAAGTGAGAAAGAACTGGTTCTCTGATCAGAGACCCCCTTCTAGATACATGCTTTTAGTGGGCAGAGTGGACAGAAGAGACTGACAACTGCAGAACCAGTAATAGGCAACTGGTTTGTCAGCATAAGCAGCTGCACAATGGAAGGAAGTTATATCCTTGTCTGACATGAGATGGAGATCTGTGAAAAAGGATGTCCTCTTGGTCATACTGCATGTATCCAATTTTTCTCTAGGAAACTGGCAGTAGTTGCCAAGAGTGAGATAGATGCATGACCCAAAGGACACAAAATACTGTCTGATGGTGATATTTAATTCTTTTCTAGTCTGCTTTCACTGACTGATTGAATTAGGTCACTTCTGCAATGGAGAGTAAAAGACTAGTTAACAGGCCATTTTTCTTGCAAAACTTGATTGGTCAGAAGGAACACCTGGAAGACTCCAGAGCTAATACAGACCACACAAATTTTCCATACAAAGAGAGACAGAAGCAAACTGGAAGCTAAGGGAGCAACTCACACACAAGGGCAACAGCTTGGACACTCAAAGAGATGACAGTTAAAATACCAGTTAATTTGCTTCAGGAATAGGTTGTCACCTGAACTGGTTCTTCAGCCCAAGTTTGATGACAGTTCACATGAGACTAATGTTGCCACTTTTTCTTTACCTTGAAATTGAAATTTTTTCCCCAATGCTTTCTTTTGCTGGTAGATACTGGTAGTTAAAAGCACTAAATTGAGATCATGGTACAAAATAAATGGAAATGAAATATTTTTTCTTAAAATTCACATAAGTTAGTGTTGTAATATTTATCTTCAGAAAGGTATTTCAGTTATTAAAGTTCATCAGGAAAAAGGGATTACTTCCCAGGTGATCTAAGGCCAAAACAATGAAGTCTTAGAAGCATCAGATCTGACAATTAGAAAAAAGTTTACATCAAGGAAGCACTTGATTTTAATAATTTATTTTTTTTAATAACAATTCATTTTAATTTCAAAATTTCCAAACTAAATTTAAATGTAAATTCACCGTAAAATTTCTTTGTCTAAAGACAGCTTCACTATCAAGTTATTTTCATTTTCCTTGTCACAATTCTTTACGTAGTTGAACTGCAGTGATCCTTTACTGTTTATTATTACATCTTTCTATATCATCAGTGTTTTTCCATCACATGTCTCTCTTGTAACTGATAGTAGAGGTTAGTGAAGTATTCTTCTCTGTGCAGGATAGTTCTTGGTTTTGTAAGGTGTCATGTCTTACACAAAGTCTATTCTTACATTTCAAGAATTTCTGATTGCTTTCACTGTTTTATAAATAGAACAATATGCTCATGCTAAGTCTGCACAATACTTTTCAAAAGATACAGACAATATCCATTAGAATAAACAGAAGTGAAGTTGTATTAGGACGCCAAAACAGAAAAGATGTCTAATAACCATGATATTTTTATTCAGGGAATAGAAATTATGAAGACTGTAAAAATTAGTAAAGTTAAAGCCAAAATATATCCAGAAACAGCATCCTGAAGAATCTGAACTATCTGTTTGGAAAATTACACGCAATCTTGTGTTAAGCTTTAGATGGCCAAAGTTGCCTGGCTGCTTCCTGTGGATTATTGACTGCAAGTCTCCAGTGTTTCACAGTGACATGATTGCCACTTCTCTGTTTAGATAATTGAAGATTTGAGTAACTCCTGGTAAAGAGAGGCAAACACAAAGAACAATTGTCTTGTGGTTGTTTTGTGGTGGGGATTTGAAGGGCTGTACCCTTCTGAGTAAGTTAACACCTTGTCCCCAGAGTAAAGAAGGACAAAAATAAAGTTCTGAACAGTATTGTTCCAGCTGAGTAAAATTAGAAGCCGTTTTTAACAACTCTCACTCTGCAGTGCTATTGTTAGAACTTGTTCGCTCGCTGAAGTGCGCCGCGTAACACTACAGTATGTGCTTGCTTCTCAGTGTAAGAGCTCTTTTTTGATAGCTTTCTGTAGCCAAGAATGTGCCATATAAAATGAAGCGGCTATTAAAATGTGCATGAAAAAACAATTTGCTTTGTGCCTAGTTATACCTTCAAGGGTGATGGTTATCAATGTATTTAATCTGAGTCTCTGTGTCTAATCAAGCACTAGAACACAAAATGGTTGTAAGCATAATAAAACCATGGCAGTAGGAAAGCCAGTGGAGACAATTCAGTGATTTGCTAAAAGGTTTGTGGAAGTTGAAAGAGAGGAGGAGAGGGAGAGTGAAGGAGGAAAGGAGTAGATGAAAAAAAAGGAAACAGAGGATTATCCTGTTGTTCATTCTCTTTGAGGGTGGCTTTTGCACAATTTATGTTACCCAGTTGAGTGCTCATCCCAAACTCTCTACAAGGAGGCAGGTTTCTTGAACAAAATTTATGCCAACTTTAACACAGACACTGTACTGATAGCAAACAGATAGGACTCTGAAATGAGTCCGAGAAAGACCTTATGCCTTGTAAATGATTGGTGGAATTCAGAGATTTCTTCTTCCATCAATTTTTATTGAAACCATTATTTCTGTGTCTTAATAAACTACTCATTATAGAATTAATCCAAAAGAAGAAATTTCATTCCTATATGCTCAGTCTTCTGAACCTTGGTTCAACAATTACTAGCGCATTTCTGTCATTAACAGACAAAATTTTTTTGTTAATAGCAATACTGCATATTTTATTGTTTCCCTCTTCCTCGCAGAAGGATAGACTGTGCCATGTGTTAGTAAGC
>NW_009708549.1:24139-35400 GCF_000703405.1 Apaloderma vittatum | reverse complement strand
GGAAAGAGTTAGGGAGGTAAAAGAGATCATGCACTCTTGGAAACACACAAAAATTCTAGGCATGGAAAAAATGTACATCCTCACAGGAATTTATTCTCATTTCAGCGCGAGTGGGATTTTCATGTCAGTAATTCTATATTGCTGCATACACTGAGAGAAACCTGTGGATTTAAATAGGCCTCTAGAATCTTGAAACAAGAAAAAGCAAATATTTGGTGAGCTTCTAGGGAGATAAACTACACAGTGAGATCTGAAAGAAAGGGGAAAACATCCAGACGATACCAACCCTTCCCTTCTCCGATCCTTTCCCTTTCTTTGAACAATCCAAGTGATAGCCTGTGGCAGTAGGAGGAACTACCAGGAACACAGCTATCTGAAAATTTCACAGAGAGTCAAAACTGCAGACTTCAAAGATGTATTTGGACCTACTAACATGCCTGAATGGACTTAAATGTCCATTCTGGCCTCTGATTTCAAGACCCTAATCAGTCTTGCAGAATATCTATTAATCAGAGTCTCTATCCAAAAGTGGAATAGATGGATGCACGAACAAAATTATATTCCTCTTCAGTGTAGCTTGAATACAACTTTCCCTTCAGGGACTGCACAGGGATTGAGGATCTGGAAGCCCCTGTAAGACTGATTTTTGAAATCCAAGCATGTGAGTCTCCCTAAGGGGCCACTATGTCATAGTGTTGCCTCAGAAGTCAGGCCAGGCCTTGATCCTCTGGGTTGTTGAAAAGTCAGTGGAGAAGAAGCAGGTAGACAGTCATTCCCACCTAGCTCATTGGTTCACACAGTTCTCACTGAAGGAGATGTTTCTTACACCAATAATATATCTCCTTCTGCCCTGTAAGACTCTTTAGTTTACTTTGAACTTTCATTATATTGGATTTTTTTTACACGTGATAATGAAAACAGTAAGTACCTGTGTCTGGATTTAACTTTAGTAGAGTTATTTTCAAGGAGATACAAATTACATTCCTCTTTTCTAAAAACAGCATTGGTGGAGGGAGACCTGAAATAGTCTCCATCTACTATTATGAGGTCTATACAACAAGCTTTGATTTCCTCTACATAGAGGAATAACATGGCAAAATTTAAGGGAAATGCAGCCACTGACTGGAGGAATTTCTAAGGCATTTGCCTCTCACTTACTGAAATGTGTTAGTCCTTGGACGTGGTTTCTTTTTTGAATGTGGTAATACTTAGAGCCTTGCGTTGCCTTTGATCACATACTTTAATCATGGAAATTAGAGATGGAACAGGCATATTCATTCATCTAGTCCATTTCCTGCTGCTGCAGGATTGGTCTGCAGTTTATTTTTGAGGGCTTTCTAGTGCTCACATTTCTTTGAGATCAATGGGAGTTCCTCACCCAGATCAAGGGCAGGGAATGGCTCATAACTTGTGAAATTCATACTGGATTTTATTTTGTACAATGTTGGGTTGTACAAGTGGTGGAAATAATAGAGTATTCTTCTTGTACAGCTTAGAGCAAAGCATCTGCTAGCAGACTAGGCAGTGTTCATTTGTGCAGGTATTAGCTGGGTAGAAATGAAAATATATTACAACTATTCTATGCATTCAGCTTTCTAAACACAAGTGGCTTCATGTGTGTATTATCGGTCTTCTCTGTGCAACATTTTTGGTCAGCTCTTTATTCTTCCTTGATGTTTTTCTCTATACAGATCTGATCAACCTTTTACTTACTGATTTTTCAAAGTGAAAATACTAGATTAGTGCTTTGGTAAGTGAAAAATGTAACAATTTCCAACCAGACAGACTGATTGCATTGTATTCATGACATGCTAGCATTTAAAGAAAAAAAGGCCATAAAGATTTGCATCTCCTGTGGTAAATTTGTAAGTTTTGGCCTTTGAAGAAATTCCTACCATCTGTATTAGGGAAATTAAGACAGAAGTTTTGCCTTTAGGTTTCTGGTAAAATAGTATTGTCTAAGGCAACGATCATGCAGTAGGGGCTGTTTACACTTTTTTTTATTACCGAATTTGTTATAATCCCTGAATCTCTCCTCCACCCAACATTCCCCGCATTAATTGTTGTTTCACCTCAGAAGGTTCTGATGATTTGCAATATTCCCCTGGCTTCCATGATACAGTCTATCTGGCATTTCCTTTTTAGTACAGTACTCTTCAAAGTAATTAAAATATAAGCCACAACATGAAAAAGCCTGAATTCAGCTGTCAGGCATGTCTGCATATCATGGCACTGGTCCGACCGTAAGCTTCTTAAACGACGCCCTGCCACAGAGTTCCACAAAATGGAAGATTGCCAAACAGTTTTTAATTCATATAATTTAAACTCGGTGGCATGAATGACTAACTGTGAAAAGTAGAAAACTGTCAAAAAGAAGTCCAAATACTTGCTCAACTACAAAATCAAATGTGACTTTTCAGCTTCCTCTGTGATTTGTATTTAACATTCATTATTTTATAACAAAATATAGCATCTCTAGTACCTGCTGCTTATTTAACACACGTAGAAAATAAGCCTTTGCCCTCATCCAGAGCAGTAACAACACTGCATTTTCTCTAACAGCAGCAGAAAAAACGTAGTACATAGTAGCAAACATGGAACTGTCCTTGCCCTAAATATATTTTAAGTGGGCATCTAATGAGCAGGACCAAAGGAATTCCATGGAGGAGGAAGTCTTAAAATAGTATGGTTGTGAGCTGAGCTGTACAAGGTATTTGGCTGGCTCTCAACCCGCAGAAGGCAAAGTGTCACAAAATAGCCTAGTGTTGCCGGGCACAGGTCATTGTTAGTCCCCGCAGGAAAGGGATTAACTAGACAATTGCCTTTCTACAGAGCAGAAACAAACTTCCCCATTAATTGCTACCAGCCTCTTCCTGCTCCAGTAGGTTACTCTGGCTTCTTTCACTGTAAAGCCTTTGCCTCAGAGCAGACAGTACCTATGGGCACAGGAGGTGCTTCCCAGTTAACTCTTTCTGTCCTTGCTCTTCTGCATTACAGCCTGATGCAACAACACTTGGTTTTAGACATAACAAAAGTATCTTAAGGCTTACCAACGAAGATCACTTACTGCTATTATGAGTAGCACAGCACTATTATTGCTGTAGTATAGCACAAACTTCTGTTCAGCTCCAGTATGAGGCAAGACCTGTGGTTTTTCATGCTTTTTTTCTAGAAAAAAAAAAAAAAAAAGACATTTGGTTTATTTTTCTCTTCCTCAGCTTGAATTACAATTGCAGGAATTGCCATCCTGGAGCAGACCAGTAAACTAGATTAAGTCTATTATCCTTCTTCCAGGCTAGATACCTCTCAGGACAGTGAGGCTGCATGCTTGAAGATACGCATATTTTCTACCTCTTAGCTCATTGACTACTTACAGACAGATGTCTGTGTTTTGCCTATGTGCTGAGGCACAAGTATCTTGTTGTTTAGATTAATACTGCATTATTGCTGCTGGATATACTACATTATTTCTTTTGAAGAGCCTACGTCTGGGCTCAGAGAGTATTCATGTTGTTCCTATGTCAAATAAACTGATGTTGCAGTTTTATTTCCATGTGAGATTGAGAGAGGGATATAGTCCAGTCTAATCCTGATTTATTTCTTGATTTTTATCTGTATTCACTTTGGTACGGTCGAATATGTCTGAAAACAATGTTATTATTGACAACTTTTCTTGTTATTACTTCTAGCAAAACTTCTAGTTACTCATAGTGGAACGTGGAGTATTTAAATATTTACCTTTTCTGTCTACTCTCTCGCCTCCTTCCTTGCAAATATATTTTTTTCCAGTGTAGATGTGTAAAAATACTTCATTTCCCCCTCATCTTGCTATTTGCCCATTTGTGAATCCAGGGACTTGCATTTTCTGAATTCTTGCTATCACTCTGAGCAGGTTTTTGCTGACAATGTCACTCTCCTCTCTTGCAGTGCTGCACTTCTTGAATCTCTCCTGTCATACTTTCAGAGACTCTCATAGCCTTTTTCATAATTCAGTCTTTTTCACTAATGTTTGTGCTGTTTTACTAAGGTTTATGCCCCCATCTCTGTCTGCATCAGACTTCACCCTTCACTTTCACAGTGTTCTGTATGTAATCTATGCTCAATCACAGCCTAGCAGAATGGGTCATTTTATTTCCAAGGGTTTAACAATGTGATCAGAACTACATTATTGGGGAAAGTCTCCTGGTTTTACGTATCAAGCACCTTTCCTGCCCTCTCTCAGAAGCATGCAACCTGCTCAAGCTCTCAACGTACAGTTCCCTTCCTCCAGAGACCACTTCTGGGAAGGGCAGCAAGAAACAAGAAAAACTGAAACCCATGGAAAGCTCCTCGCTGAAACTTGTTGTACACCACACTCAGGCCCTGTAAAGTATGAACTTTTTACCTGAAATGCTATAAATAGGTTCAGTAAAGAACACAAAAGCTTGATTGTCTCTCAAAAGTGTTTGCCTGTGTTGCCTGAAATGTTTACACTGAATCTGATACTTAAAGAGAAACAACCCATTTGAACACATGATCAATTATACAGAGCTGCAAACATTAGGTTATATTTCTTGTTACACTATTACTGATTATTACATTGCCGTTCTCACTGACAGCAGTGTGTATATAGTTTTTAAACCAGTTAGTTGGAACAGATATGTTAATCACGGTTAAGAAAATAGAATTATAGACTGAAAATGTGAATGTCTGGATGCCTGATAAAACTTCGACTCTGCTGTGATTTTTGTCTCTGAAACTGAAGCCTGCAGAAAGTGCTATTTCTTTTACTTTTCCTGCACAAACAGCTAGAATTTTTGGCCTTTAATTACTTGTGACCACATGATCTTCTGAATGCTCCATTTTATAAATACAAAACTAATTTTCTATGTGTGTGCTAGCATGAAGCATGAGTTCCTATGCAGCGGGAATTTAAAGCAATGACTTAAGATATCATTCATAGGTTCAGTTTCTGTATCAGAATGGCTTTGCCAGTTTAGGGAACATCACTAGTGAAGTGCAAATAGGAATCTGTTCTTATAAGTATTACAACGACTTTACAGGACCATATATAAAATAATCAAAGAGCTCTAATAATTTATTTCCAGAGATATTTTTTCCCAAAAGATGGAACTATTCCCGGGACTACCTCTAAACAGTGATATTGTTATTTAATTAAAATAGATCTTTGGCTGCTGCTGTAATTTCCCCCCAAGCCATGAATTCATTGATTTATTGATTTTAGACATTATATTTACAAAGAAAAACAGTATGTACTGTAGTTTCTCATAGGATATTTAGTGCCAGACTCAGCTACAAATCTTTTCATTTTTTTGGTCAAAGTTCAAGCATGTGATGATAATGCAGTTTTGTCAAGGGCTTGCCAGTGGCCCCAAGCAGAAACTTTATTTCTGGCCTATCCTGGGGAACTATCAGTCTTATTCCCATTACCATGGGCAAAACTCTGTGATGTATTTTTTTTTACTGAATGGGATTTCCTAGTGTTGAATTCCACATAGATATATGTGCATATGTATACATCCATACATATATTAATATATATATATACATGTCTATCTGTTGCTGCTGAAGTAATAGAAACATGAAGTAACATGCACTTCTGAAATACTCCTTGGAAAACAGCTTTGGATGAGCAATTGGGAAGAGCCAAACAGCTTGTGTACTTGAAAAAGAGAAGAAGAAAGAGTACTTGGCAAAAGCGAACGTAGTAGGCCCTTTTTCCCAGAGCACTGGCTGTCATCAGCAGGACTGTGGGAGAAAGAAAGACTGTATTTAAGTGGCTGATTTGCAGGGCAGGATTAATCTTCAGTCACACATGCAACTGTAGAAAAGCCAGTATCTCCTCAGCACTTTGTCCAGATGCTGTACAATATGAAGGATTTTTTTCTTTCTTTCTTGGATCTCAAGACCTGTGGTCAGGTCTCTGTAACCTTCAATCTGACCATGGTCAACAAATGAATGCTTTCCAGTAAAGGGATATCTACAGCAGAAACCAATTGCCTAGCCTTTCCTTCTGAATTCTCGGAAGAGAGAACTGATCTGTCTGTAAATAAATGAAAAGACTGTAAGAGTTATGAGTGAACTTTTGTTAAAGCGTTTCATACACTAGGTCATGAGCCTTTTCTGTAAAGGCTAGTTCATGTTATTTTGTATAAGAAAATTATCACATGGATGCCAAACAAGTGGAAGCTAAAACGTGGCAAGGTTTCTAATTCTGGTACAGAATAGTTTAAAGTTTGTTTTTCATTTTCAGCTTTATTAATGGATCAGTAAAGAAGCCTAAGAGAAGCACATTAAGATTAATGCAGTAGAGAGAGCAGTGTGAATGCTCTTGAGGACAGATGTAGAAAAAAACCCTCACGTAAATAAGCAATGCTTAAAACATTCCTTGAAAGAGAAATGATTATTGGGCTATTTAAATTGATTGTTAAAATGAAGTCAGGAAGGGTGGTTTTTTGGGTAATTATTGTGGATCAGATTAAACGAAAACTGTGGGGGAAAGCTTCTGTTTAATCTTTTTTTCTTCTCTCTAATGATGGGTGTGGTCCATCAGCTCCTAAGAGCTTTCTCTACCAAACTCACTGTTCCTGCATTGTCTGTGGACAATAGCAAACATTATAGAAATTGTTTTTCACTTTTACAATTGGTTTTAAGCTTGTTAAAGGGCAATGAAATTATTTTATGGTGTGTAGAGTAAGGGGAATGGGTTATAGTATCAAGTATCGGCACTCTGTGGACTTCCTAAATGAAACACCTCGGACTACGGAGGGCAGAATTCAGTGACCCTTGTGACCCTTGCCAGTCTCGCCTTCCTGTTGCCAACCCACAGGTTATCATCAAGAAGGTCTATTTGCGCTGAGTTGAAACGGAAGTGAGACTCCTTTACTGAAGGGAGCCTTTCCAGCATTAATTAATCGAACAAATAAATTTTTTTTTGTCAAACTTTGAATCATGTCACAATCTCCTGATGATCTAAGACACGAGATTCAAAATGAAACAATAGACTTTTGTTCTAGTCAAGTCTGATGGAGAATGGTACATAAGCAGCAGATCTGTTGCAGATCTGAGAGACCTCAGAAAACCTCAGAACCAAGTCTGTGTTACCACAGCTCTAGAACCAAAATGTGCCACATGTTACCTCTGATGGTGCAGAGTGGGGAAGGAGAAGTGAGGGAGCCAGTGGAAAGAGCATCTGGGCAGCAGCCACTCACTGCTGGGCTCTGTTGCTGCCTTGGGAGCTGGAAGGGAGAAATCCTCATCTGGACCTACATTTGTCCCTGACATACAGCACCAAGAATTCACTACTTTGAGAGACAATGCTGTTAGCTCCTACCTACATCTTTTGTTTGGCCCAGAAGGCTGCTAACAAGAGCACTCTCCAGCACTTTCTGCTGGATAGCATGAGATGCAGTAGATACGTGGTATTTATTGCTGACCATCGTTTGGACAACTGTCATTATCTACTTCTGAGTAGCTCATGTTTTTGATATTTTGGTTTCTGAGAATATATCTAATTAGTGCCATTCTACTGATGACAAACTTCAACTAAATTTAGTGTGGTCACAGTCTGTTACACCTGGGTAAATATGGCGAATATTAAATAGGATGAAACTGTTGGGTTTTTGTAATGATATTTGAGCTTAAACTAATTCACTCCATATATTGCTGAAATTTGTCCATGTTAGTTGAACAGATTGCTACTTATTTATCTGATGCCTAGGCACTGGATGCTGGAAGAAAATGATTACTTTTGCTGAAGTCCTGACTGTTACAGAGTCCATAATGGACACAGTCTTGCCCCAATTTGTGCTGAGGTACTGAAATTAAATATTTGGTATCAGAATGCCAGCTTCTGTGTTACACTCAAGGCTAACTGAAGTTGGTTGCTTAGTATAGGTCCTTCATGCAAGTCTGTGTAAGGAGAAAGGATTTGGGATCTTATAAGGTATAATTTAAAATGTGTAAAGTAATTTAAAATTATAATAAATAAACCATATTATATTTATGTTAGTATTTTGACAGGACTGACCTTCTAAAGAAACAATAAAAAAATTTGATATAGTAATTTGAAATTATTAATCCTATGTGTTGACAAGTGCTGACTGTGCCAAAATGCACTGCTATTTTTTCTTCTTTATTTTTTTTTTCTTTAGATAATAGTAAAAATCTACCTGGATTTTTCTCTCAACACAGTCTCCTAAAATTCACTCTCCAATTTTTTTTCCTCAGAGGTCCTGTCATCTTTTACAACCTATGTAATAGTTAGATTATGATGTCCATATAATGACCGATTCAAAATTTGTTCTTCCAAATTCTAGCCTGAATCTACAAACTGTAGGTGTGCGTAGAAGGGAGCTATTAAGTATGAATTAGGAATTTCCAGAGTGACTGTGGCTTTGCAGTAAATATGCCAATTTGGGTTATTGAAATTCATCAGCCTGGAACACTTACTAGTCTAATTGTAGTAAAGAATCCTAACAATAAATAACAAGATACAACAGCATGCAAATTACTATTCAATACTTCAAAGATAGTAAGCTCTGAGGCACCGTGCCAAAGATCAAGGAAGAGTGGGTTTTCCGAGTGTGAATTATTACACCATAATTCATGCTCTGCTATACAATGCAGAGCTTGTAAGATCATTAGGCAAATGGGCTTTTAAATATTGCTGAATCAAATGCTACGTTGATAATGTAGTATAGTAGATTGAGGTTTCTCCTCTCTTTCAGTTTATAGCAAAAATAGAAGACAAATTAGTTTTACCAACAGTACAGAATGATCTTTTTGTGCCTGGGCTTGCATAGTTTAACATGAGATGAGTTTAGGTGAAACTCTCAGGCTGTAGACACTGCTGGAGGACAGAAGCTTTGGAAGTTGAATCTAATTTAAGCAATTTGGCATTGTTAACATACGCAACCTACAGGCTTTCAGTGTTAATGTAAACAAAATCTTTGACAATGGACAGCTAGCATAGAAGCTTCATAATTTAGTCAAATGCAATGGTATCTGGCCTATCTTTAAGGATCCTTTCGCTCTTAGACTCAAAAGTTTTGAAGACTTCTTGATGCAGGTTTTGTGACTCTTACAAATGGAAACATAAGCATTACCAAACTCACAACTACAGTCACATCTTTTTACTCTGATGAAGCAAATTCAGACTATTGTCCTGCATGATTCCAACTGGAAGAGACAAGGCCAGTAATGATGTCACACCTAAACAGAAAAAAAAACCTCCGTACATTCTGGTTAGACCACATTTAGATATAAAGACCTGGATTTCCACAGACATACCTAATTTCTCAAAAATTAGGCACTAGTATTTTAGAGTTTATGGTGTTCATCATCTAAGTTCTAAAAAGTGCTGAACCAGTAGTGACATAAAAGTCTTAGCATTATGCTTCTCTGTAACTGAGCTGGTCTTTAACTGCAGCATTTCTATTGTGGAGATCATTTTGGAAGTATGTTAAAGAAGAATGTCCTTTGAAAGCATGGTTCTAAGAGATGCGATTATATAAAAAAATATTTTTTGACTGAGAAGGATCTTTGACTTCTAGCTGATCATGATGGTAAGATTTTGCAGCTGCATTTGGCAACAAATTGGCCACACTGTTTGAAAGGCAATATGCAGGATCACTGATAAAAAATGATGTTTATCAGGTCTCATATATCTCTGCCCAACTGAATGGTGTGGACTGGAGTTTTGCATGCTCACAGAGCAAGAGGACAGTTCTAAGAGCTTAGATGTCTCGGCTTGGCTGCATTTAAATTTGGGCATGTGGAGAATAAGTGGGTGCATGAAACAATATTTTAATTGTCTCATTCACTTTCTAGTTATCTTCTTTCAGACTTTGAGAGATTGGCAGAAATATTCGTTTTCCCCTCCTGTTCAGAGGGTTTGCATTTGCCAGAAAAAACAGAATTTGACATTTTACCAATGTAATTGAGGGAGAAAATGGCAAAATTAAAACAAGGTTAGGTTCAATCACAGGCTACACTGATACTCGAGGGCAAAGAAAAAAGTTATTCAACAGGAACTTAAAGTATATAAAACAATAAGGCTGAGGTCCCTAAGAGGGGCTTCTGGCACTGACAGAGTGTAAATAGTAAATATTAATAAATATGATTAATTAATTTTCTTCAGATTTTGCTGTTGGACACTCAGAAACTTTCCACTCTCCTCTTTTACAAATTTTAATTGTAGAAACTGAAACAGTATTATTTCAGAAATTGGAATATGAATACAGTCAAGAAGGATCAGTCCACTAATCAAGGCATCTTTTGGGAAACTGAGAGACTGAATATTTAGACCTCATAGTCCAACTGTTAGTGAGAAGGAAGAGGTAATGAAAATGTAAGAGTGATTTAGATTAGTAAATCATAGTTATTTACTGAAATTTTTGCTATAGAGACTGTTGCTCGCAGTCTTGAGAAGATACGTGTTTTCTCATCTCAGTAGGACATTTTTAACTTGTTATACTTGGTATTATTATTCATAAAAGTTTTAAGAGTGGTATATCTACATCTTATTTGTTAAAAGCATACTTTGAAGCAACTTCATATAATATCTCTGTTACTTTTTTCCTCACTAATAAGGAACAGGTAAGTGACAAAAGCAAAGGCTGCCACTGTAATATTAATGAGTATCTTTTGGAGATACTAAGACATAAGTGGTGACCTGGAGGAGCAGAGAAGAAAGAAATATAGTGCCTGTCTTTAAGCAGAGAGAGAAAGAAGAGTTGAAAAATTAAGTCCATCTGGCCTCCTATCAATACTGGGAAAGATACTAAAACAATTTACTAAGCAGTCAATTTATAAGTACTTAGGAATGATAAGAAAAAGCCAATACAGATTTATCTGGAAAAAGAATGTCATGTCATTCTAATTGGTTTCTTTGGCAAGCTAACTGTCTTCATGAATAAAAGCATGCAAGAGATACATGTACTAATCTTGTATTTTGACTTATCCTCATACAACTTTCTCACAAGCAAGTTAAATAAATGTGACCTAAATGGAAGTACTATAAAGTGGCTGAAAATGAGTGTTTAGTAACAGGTGTAAGCAGCTCACTATTAAAATAGGTAGCTGGCAAATCCATTCTGGTCAGTGTTTTGGACGATTTTACAGGCTGTCATTACAAAATCTTGTATGTCCTGAAAAATGAGGAAGATTTTAAGTGCTTTCTAAGGCATAACAGAATTTAAAAATAATTGTGAAAAATTGGAAGAATTGGAAAGATTAGTTTGAAGCACTTCTTCCAGGGA
>NW_009708549.1:0-24129 GCF_000703405.1 Apaloderma vittatum | reverse complement strand
AGAGTAGGAATGGCTCTGTGGTCACACAATCGTGCTGCAGAGAAGGAGTCGAGGGTTACAGTGGAGTGCAGACCAAGTATGAATCAAGAACATCATGTCTTTTTTTGGAGCAAAAACATTATTCTGTAGTGAATTAAAAGAAATACCATTTGTCAGGCAGAGGTAAGCTTTTCGTCCTGCTTGGCACATTGAGCTCTCAGCTAGAGAACTCGACCCAACTTTGGGCACCACTTTTTCAGAGGGATGTAGACAAATTGACGAGTGTCCAGAAGAGAGCAACAGGAATGATAAGCGGTTTAGAAAACATGACCTATGAGGAAAGATTGAAGGAATTGGGTTTGTTTAGTCTATGACAGAAGAGCCTGAGAGGGACATGATAACAGCCTTCAAGTATGCAGAAGGTTGTTGTAAAGAAGACAGTGATCAATTATACTCCAAGTCCACTGACAAAGCACAGAAGAAGTTATTGCTTTAGTTTGAAATAAAGAAAGTTCAGGTTATATATTGAGAAAAAAACCCACAAAAATCAAATCTTTTTACCACTCTAAGAATAACTTAGCAATTGACCAAAGTACTTAGCAAGTTTCAAGAATTTAAGTTGGTGAGTAAAATAAATATGGGCCAGAGAAAACGCAGATATTTTCAAAGCGCAGGGATGAACTACGTAAATTACAGGGGTTCCTTTTATGTCCTGTATTCTCTGATTTCTGTGAAACATGATATAATCTCCTCTGCAAAAGTTACCTGACCCTGAGCTTCAGCAATGTCAGAATTCATAACTTTCCTAATTTATGCTAGGTTCATATACTTTATTTGCAGCTCTGAATTTATCTTCTGGTTTTGTCTCTGGAAAAGGAGGTGGAGTGGTTTAAAAGAACTATAGATACTTATTTTTAAAAAAACCCAAAACTGCTGTGTGTGTAGTAAGTCTTTACTACTATTACTATCAAAGATTTTTATAAAGTAAATAAGATGTTGAAGTCTTAAACTGATCTCTTAAAGAACAAAAGACATCAATGACATAGTAGGTGTACTTATTTCAAAGAGAGCATTAATTAATTTTTCTGTTCCCGATATACTTGTAGCTGTGGAATTGTCCCTATAGACCAGCAAATATGGAAAAATCATTATCACCCTCAGATCTTCCCAGAACTTTGGCAAGAAAGACAGCAGTAAAGGTGAGCTAAACTTAGACTGTGTATTGTAGAGACTGATAGGCACATGTTCCCTTCTGCTGAATCTCCTTTGAGAGTGCTAAATTCCAGCAAAGAGATGGCAGGACAGGTGAGGAAAGATAACGTCTGAAACCACCACAGGATGATCTACCAGGGCTAAGCTGTCAAAACCTTATGGCTGAGTTCATGCCATAAGTTCAGGCAGTAGTTATTTGTGATTTGCAATGCTGAGGTTAATTTCAACTCAGAGTAGCGAAGGGAAAGGAGGTACTTAATTTGTTGCAGGGCGATACCTACAGAAAGGACTGAAAGAGACCTCCTGGGTCACAGAATCTGCCCCTCTGTTACTGCAAATTATCAGGTCTTGCAGTCCATCTATTTAATGAAGGTTGCCTTAAAACTGACAATGAACAGCAGTAAGAAGCTGAGCCAAGTGTCTATCTAGTATTTCCTAACTGGGATTGCCAGTCAAAAGCAGAGAAGGAAGTGATAGATGATTAAAAGAATACTTCTCATTTCTAGGTTGTTGCATTAAACTGATGAAACTATTGGAGGGAGACAAAAGGGTTAGGAAAGGATCTCAGTAAACAACAAATAAGGAGCACAAGAAGGAAAGTTTCGTTCATAGCTAAGAGATGGATGGCATCATTTGGTATTACCGATCCATTTATATTTGAGATTTCATGTATCTGCATGAAATTACAATTGGAGAGGGTACAATTTTGGTCAAAAAATGCTTTTCACATTTTTCACGTTTTCATTATTTTTCTATCTGATCTGGATTGAATCCTGTATTATTTGCTTTCTTTCATATTTTACCTGCTTAAAAGGCCGTATCACTACTTTCTCTCCCTCTGAGGAATATGAAAATCCCAGTAAATATCTTTATAAGCTATCACTGACATAAGAGTTAGTAATGAAAAGTGGTTTCCAGAATTGAGCTAGTATAAGACCTCCCTCCTTTCAATGACCTCCTAAGGGTCCACTTTAGCCTATCTATGAGTAATCAGCCATTTACAAATTATTAGTTGGGCAGAGTTATAATTTGTCTGTAGCAAAAGAGCACAACAATATTGCATTCCTAATTCAGAGCCACAGCCTTATACTTTGCCTTTTTTAACCTACAAACTCCACAGAAACTCTTTTTTTTTTTCCACAGTGTATTACAGAGTATTGGAGAACTATTGCCCAGGACATTGCTGGAGGAGTTGTCTTTTCAGTGATAAGTAAATCATTGCAGTTATGCACCATGATCCTGGAAGCATCTCCAAGATGTTGTCCTGGTGGACTTTCAGCTCTCATCTTTCCGACCCAGTTCGAAATCCCTCACTGACTCACATATTTCAACTCCTTTCATTGTCTGTTCCTTGGTCACTATCCCAGGCCCACCTTTCTCTGCATATCTTCATCTGTATTTTTCCTTGATGGTCTCCCTAGAATGTACTTCATTCTCCCTTCCAGTTTAGCTGACTACTCCTTCCCTCCACATGGACTGCAAAACACCTCTCTGTTGTAAAGAGACAATGCCACATGCCATAGCCAGATCTGCTAGATCTCATCAGATGACATGGCAAAGGTATAGGCATCAAGTGTTATTCAAAATATTACATTTTCCTTTTGTATGGTGTTTGGCATAATGTCCTTCTCTCCAAGAAGTCGTGCCCAGAAAGTCTTCAAGCATCTGAGATATTACAGCTGGGTTTGCACTGGTAAATATGTCAGGGACAGGAATAGCTCTCTTGTCCCTGTCACATAGCATGTGGTGCTGCATCTCCTCTGAGAATATGGTTTCACAGTGGATCTAAGATATAACTATTACTTTAATTGTATTCTTTTCAGGTATATTCACTAAGGTGAGTGCTGTGTTTCTGCCCATCAGAACCAGGGTTTCATAGCATGAAAATTGTGGGCTTGTGTTGCATGCCTTGGTGCAAAAGTGTGTAGAGATCTTTGAATGCACAAAGCTTGTGCAGATAGTACCAGGGGACAGTAGAGACTCTAACCTGTTGTAGTCTCACCGACATCACCTGCTGGGAGTGCTTCCTGCCACGTGTGCTCTCCCATTATTCACACCTGGGCATTATTGAAAACTGGTAGTTAGCACAGGCCAAAACTGTTGCAGAAGAGCTACAAACAAGTATGCAAAATGAATGACTATAGTTCGGTAATCAAGTTCACTCCCTGGCCTTGATTTATTTAGCAGTATAGATACAGTCTATGTTTTGGACATGCTGTACAAAGCATTATCTGTTTTATTTTTGCTGTAATGTACTAAGGCAATGTGTAACATATCAGACACTAACATTTTTTAAGGCTTTTTTAGCAACCAGATTTTTTTTTATGACAATAATAACCATAATTAAGAGATGAGTGCCAAAATGTAGCTCATGGTTTGCATGTTATAGCTGTTCTTCAAATTAAGCAAATGTCCTGTGGTAGGAAATAAGAACCAAAGGGGGGCAGAGTTCATGGACAGTAACTCTTGCTTTGAGCTGAAGACCTCTCTAGGCATGTTTATTATCATTCTGTACTGATCCAACTGCAGGTTTAGCAGCAAAATCAAAAGCTGTGTTGTTTAAAGGAAGATGTAACTCATTTTATGAGCAAGAACCGCAAACAGCTGCTTCCATATGTTGCTACTATCAGGACAAATTCTTTGTTAAATGGCATCTTTAAGATTAAACTGTGTGCTGAAAATAAACACAACAAAACCGTGAGATGATTGAGGAGAAGACTGACCCACTCTAGGAGAAAATACACTTTGTTTCAGCTGTTGATGAATCTGCATGACCCAGACAGAGTGTTCTAACATTGACTATCACTGTATTCTGGACTATTTTGACATACAATATAAATGTCTGTGATAAGGAGTAAAAGGCACATTGGGCCATCTGTGAGAGTTTTAAACCTGTTTGTCCAACTTTACTTTGGGATGTTCTGACCTCTTTTTTTTTTGTAAAAAAAAAATAAATAATTTTTTAATGTAATTTGGATCTACTTCTGCTTTCTGTAGTATCTCTGTTAGAAAATGTTTTAAATGCAACCCTCTGTCAGCCAGATTGAAACACAGTTTGCAAAGGTGTCATCAAGCTCTCTCTGAAGTTGAAGGGAGACGCATCTGCCTTGAATGAGAGCAGGATCAGATCACCTAAGCAAATGGTTGACTATTCAGACAGTCCTAATGAAAGCTAAGTACAGTTTGAGACCTTCTCTGAAGGAGAAAAAACTCTGGCTTCAGTTTTAATGATGACATATTTTCCCTTCATAACAGTGAGGTGTGAATCTCCTAACATCATTCTCATGCCCCTAGATTTACTCTTAGATTTTACGGATCCTTCTTCTCTAACAAATCCATAGAGAAAAGTGAGATTTGTAAGCCTAGTTAGGGCTGTCTAGTTCTCTCAGTCTGCTCCTAGTAATTTGCTCCTTGGTGTACTTTTGTACTATTGTCTCTGTATGAATTTCTATGCCTTGCTTCAAAAGGTTTTGTAACTCACCCTAAGGAATCATATATGCAATAGCATATAATGTGCTATCACTGATAGATTTTAAAATGTCTTTTATATGCACATATCATGCAGAAAACTTTGAAACTTTGTTTGAAAAGAGCTGCTTGAAAACTAATTGGAGAAGGTGTGGGAAGGCTTAGTGTATGATTATGGATGCCTGTCCAAAACCATACACATGCCAGCTAAACAAGTTCCAGGATTTTTTTTCCATATCTTTTCAAAATATATTTAAATTTGATTTTATATCATTGGTTTGCAATATTTCCATGATATATATTTTTTTTTTACTTTGGTAGGTATAGATTTACTTTTTATTATGGATGGACAGGAAATCTTGAAAAGATGAGCCACCTACTGACAGAGGGCCTGAAATAATAGCTCTCCTGTATTTGATTTCACATTGTAGCATCACACTGATTCCTCCTGCGGCACCCATCTCGGCATCGTGCATTGGATGGTTGCCTCAGGTCCCTCCCAATCCTGCATTTCCATGGATCTGGTATTTCAGAAATTACTACAGTCACAGTTTGTTGCTGTGTTATAGGAAGCCCTTCCTCGGGTGTGCTAAAGACACAACTCTGCAGCCATTTAGCCTTAGTCACAGTACTCAGTCGTTTTTAAGACGGTCACAAGCGGCATATTTATTACTGTGGGTTATGTTGTCTGCAGTCTTCTGTTTTGCCAGATTTTTGTTCTTAATCATATCGGTCTTTCTGTACGTCGTATCTGTGCAATCAAATGCATATTATTTCTACTCCTCCTCTCCGAATTGAGAACATATATTTCAGGCTTGTATTCATCCAAGCAAAGTAAGCAGAGGAGAAACCAAATGTTAGTAACTACTGCTTTCTGCGTCTCATACAGAAGATTTATCTTGATATACAGTTTTGTGCTGGTTTAAACAGGGAAGTGACATTTAAAAAAAATCCACTTTGGGGGATGTTATTGAAAGAACTTAAATGCATGTTATGATTAACTTGCCAAAGCTACTAGAAGTAAACACATCCTTAATGTAGACTAGAATGTCCTCACATAAAACTCTTTCCCACATCCCTCTCCCTTCCCTTCACCTCCCAAGTTTCATCCTAGCCTAAGGCAGTAAAATCTGTAGGGTGGGGGTTTCCTTAAACACATTGTATATGAGAGTATGTGACTTATCATCTCTGTGCCTCATTTACAGTGAGACTTAGCAGCTGCTTCGCAACCATGTGATACATTGAGCTTTGTATAATAGTTCACTTGAAGGTCTTTGCACAGTTCAGACATGTCAGCTGAGTACCTTCAAGCAGTGCAGGGACTTGTAATTAGAGTGGCCCGAGGCTGCTTGCCTTTCTGAGGGGCTTTGTCTTCCCCGTGGCATCCTGTTTCCAGAGGCTCGCCATCCGAGTGCTCCAGTGCGGGCTTGGCGGGTGGTGGGGGGATCCGAGGTATGTCAGGAACTGAAAACAGGTATGAGAGTTCAAGCCTAGACAAAGGTCTTGTTAGTCATTGGAACACAAAGCATGCAGCACCTTGCCTCTCTGCTGGATCCCTCAGCAGGTAAAGAAAGAACCGCCCTTTGCTTTACCTCAGAGGAGTTATGCCCCAGTCCCTTTCCAAAACAAACAATCCACTGTGTTTATCTGTAATGACTTTTGTCACTTTGAGCAAGTTGGCTGATGCAGACATTCCTGGGAGGATGTCAAAGGAAGAAACATGCTGTTTTCTAAGTCAGCCTTTTAAATGACTGCATCACTTCTCCAGCACTCTAAGCACTCTATATCCTGCCTGCAAGTTCCCATCCATTTTTAACCCAGGCATTTTTGGAAGGAGAGATCAAGTGATGTGGAAGGGATAGGCCTGAGCTTCCTATTTCCGCCTTTCCATTTCTGTCATGCCCTAAGACAGAGTGAAAAAAGTAGGAAAAAAGAAAGAAGGTGAAGTTTTTATATGGAAGAGTGCACTTTCAGCCACTCCAATTTGCAAAGGCACATTGAAGCCCAGATGATTTTTAACAGCAAATCAGCAAGACATTTCTGAAACATCTACTCTAGGAAACAGATAATTTGGTTTTACCTCATAAAAGCGTTACTTTGGATGGTTAGGACAGGAGGAAAAATTCCTCACAAGTGGAAGCTGGCCCACTTTTTTCATCTGTTACTTCTCTGCACTGGCTCTGCACAAAGTATGAATCTGTGTAAAAGAAATGACAGGTGTCACTGTAAGGAAACATGTTTTCCTATTCTTGTATCTCTTTCTCATGACTCACTGAGGAAGAAATATTTCTACTGTCCATACTCACAGCTACATGAGAAAATGGGAATTTTCTACAGAGCTTCAGAGAATCATCATTGTGTTGAGCTGGCGCTCACAAGGCACAAGAGCTCTCCCTTCCCACCACACCCTACACACCCACTGCCTGCTCCCACCAGCTTCAGAGGGGTGGGAGATTAGTGAGAGCTCACCGAAGTGACTGAAGGTGGCACACAGGTGATCTCTTTTTTAAACAAATCTGAAGAGCTGTCATTTTTTATGAATGAAGAACCAGGTCTCCTGTCAGTGCTGCCAGGAGGCACAGGGCTCTCCTTTTTTTTTTTGAGTCTTCCCTGGAAGAGCAGGGCTGAGGACTCTGCATGATCATATCCACCACGGCATACAGCCCTTGTTGCTATATTTTTCCCTCTACTAGTAAGTGAGATGGTTGAATTAAAGAGACATGGGTTGGCTGCAACGCTGCATCATGAGGCTGGTCCTTGGCTCTGAGCAGTGACCACCAGCATCATCAGACAATTGCCAGAGATGGTCCAGAGGTCACCATGGCCCTGAGACAATTCCCAGTAGGCCAGCTGAGTGCGGCCCCCTTCTTCTGGTGGGAGTGTGATGGGGATGCTCTTCCTTGAAAATTGGCCTCAGAGACTGCCTCCAAGCAGGCTAATTACCAGTATGCATAGCTGGAGTTTGCACCCCTGCAACTCAGAGAGCAACTCTGGGTTTCCTCTGGACTGTGAGGCATCCCTGGGACCCTAAGACATAATTACCATGTCATTTGGTTATTCAGTTCAAAGTGTCTGAAATAGTTGAGGGCTATGTTGCAAACAAAATGCAGTGTTTATATAGCACAGATTGAATGCACAGGCTGCATACCCAGAGCTGTGCCACAAGGGCACAGGGAATGTTTCAGGGTGCAGTGTCTGCTGGGTAGATAACTCTGGAGACATGAAGAAAGTGGAGGGAGCCCAGTGTGGTCCCGTCTTAGCCACACTGCTCTTTGGAAGCAATCTCTGAGGAGGAGACTATCCTCTTACTTCCTCCACCACATGCACTGTCATCTGTGACTGCCTTTGGTGCCTCAGCTTGCTGCTCTCATTGCCTCTCCTGACATTGCCTCTTGCACCACTGCCCTGGTTCTGCCACAGCCTCCAGGGAGCTGGGCAGCAGCCTCCACATCAACACACTGCAGGCATACAGGGCTCTCTCCAGTTTTCCTTATGGCTGTTATGGGCTTGCTGGGCAATGCAAACCTGCCATCAGGTTTATGTTGCTAGTATTCTGGAAGAACATCTGGGTTTGCTTCCAGCCCTAACCTCCTTGTTGCTGTGGGTGAATTGCTTGCTAGAGTAAAACTGCCTAATTCAGTACTAATTTCAGAGAGTCCACATTGTGTTTTTGTCATGGCAGTCTAAACAAAGATGAGAAACACTTAGCAAACATACTTCAGCTTTTATTCTGCCCAGATCACTGGGACTGTTTAGCTAGATCTGGGGTTTGGATACTGTAAGTCACTCACACTAACATTGTTACTTATATCCACCAATAACATTCAGTAATATTGAATAGATTTTGGCCTGGTACATCCCTCATATATTCAAAAAACTGGGAAGCCTGATGAAAAGATTTCCCTGCCTCTCCCTCTGGGTTTGCAACTAAAAGTTTTGACTTCAGGCTTTGCATTCTCTCTAGTATTTTGAAATCAGTATTCCCTTTTATTAACCTGGATGTTCTGGAGCTTACCTAATTACCTATGACATAAGAATATTGTGGCTTGGCCAATTTTTCTCTTAGAGATAACATTTTATGAAGTTCTACATATGCATCTCTGAGTTGCTTCATGTTTTTCAGTGCTTTTGGAAATGAGCATTGTATCAAACTCATTGTCAGAACTAAGCTTGCAGATTCCCAGGCTCAGGGCTCATCCAACAAGTTTGTATCCAGCTCGTTATTCTGACACTGAATATTTCTGTGATTGTGCTCTGGCTGCTGTCAGTGACAAAATCTCATTGATTTAAAGGAAAGTAGGATGAAGCCCAAAATGCTAATTCTGTCGACTTACTTAATGGGCTTCAGTTTAATCCTAGAGCACCAAAGACTATTTTGTTTCCTATGGCCCAACTTTATCTCTTCGTCTCAATACTCCAAGTTTACGTGACTCCTCTTTTCATCCCATCAACAAAGAATTATGCTGAATTACGGCTTTGTTACTAAAGGGGAATTGTGTGTTTGAGGTATATTTTTCACAAGGCATTTTGGCCAAGTGGATGAGGTATTAATATGAGAAACTATAAACAAATCTTGGTTTTCTAAACTGCGGATAGAGTGATTGGCTTAATTTGTTTCTATACACTGCCATCTTGAAAACTAAACTGAAGCATCCAAATTAAACAGGAGATGTAAATATTAGCCAGATGTTCCCTGGTGTCAGAACTCTTTTTGTTTCTTTTTTTTCTACTAAATGGGTACACTTTTTTACATCTAACATAACGACCTATGTTTTAGATTTTGGTCCTGGCCTAATGGCTTTTTATCATATGATTATGATATCATCCAATCATGTAAGCGTCATGAGATGCTGTTCAGCTTTTCTGAAGCACATGAGTGTCAAACTGCTTAGTTTAGGCTGAACCATTTGTCTGACTGTCTTAATGTGGGGAGTGAATGTGCTGTTAATTTAGGAAATGCCAGCTGAGTCTGAGGGTTTAGCGAGCCAAGCAAAACAGAGCACTGACCACAGATTGAAACATTACAGAGTTCCTTAATGGTTCTGTCAAAAAGAAATATAACACTTTTTCCCCCCCCTACAGAAGTTGCAATAGTCTTCTGGTGCAAGTAGCAACCAGTAGGGTTTTAGCATTGATAAACATGGATGGCAAAGACAGGCACTTGACTTAGCTTTTGATTAATGCTTTTTCCTGAAGACATTTGTTTGAGTTTGATGATAGTGAAGCTTTTGGATCCATTCCTCACATTTAATATTGCTGGGAAATGACTGCAGCTATCAATAAATCAGGATTTAGCAGATACAGAAGGAAAATCTTCAATATAATTAAAGTTGTAACCCTGACTTTATGGGTTTAGTGTAAATGAGTGCAGCAAAACGACATCTCTCTATTTTTTCTGTTTCTTCAATAGCCTTGCTTAGAAATATGGTCTTTTTAAATATTCCTCAGTGTGAGTCTGAGTTTGTGAGATATTGAGAATGCTTGATACGCTTTGAACCTCTCTTGCTAAGCACTGATAATTAAACTTTCCTGAATTTGGCCCTAGAGCTTGAATAGTTATGGCTTCTGCTGAGAGGGGCTGCTGCAACAGTCCTTTACTGTAAGACCCTTTTTTTTCCTGAGCTTCACATTTTCTAGGGCCTTTGTTCTGCCCTGTCTTTTGTTTTAGTGTTGTTTTTTTTTGTTTACTGATCTCTTTGAAACATTGCTGGACTCAGTTTGGACAAGAAATTGTTTTATGATGTCTGCTTAGCACCCTGAGGACTTTGGTGGGTGAAAGAGATAAAGCTTAGTAAAATAAAATCATTATTATTATTCTTTATCTATCTAAAGTTTTGTTAGAAGAAAGAGGCCTGCCTGTGAACTCTTCTCTGCAGAAATTCTCATCACTTAGACAATTTAAAAATAGACTGGACAAAGCACTAGGGAACACACTGCAGAGGGCAAGTCTGCACTTTTAGCGAGAGGAACTAGATGACTTTCCCATATCTATGTTTCTTACTGTAGAAAGGTAATATGCTACCACTGTGTCCTGTAAGGCAATAAACCAGAATAAATTAATCTCAAATGCACATCTGCCTTGAGATTTGTGCCACAGTCAAGCAACTACACTGAAAGTTTCATATGGAAACAACCAACTAAGAATATTGCTATTAGTGAATTGCAAGATGTCATTCACAGTGAGGAACACCTTTGAAAGTAAGGCTTTGAAGGTCCTCCCAGCTTATGGGAAAGCCTTTTCTAAATCATCCTTGCGAAAATAATGTAAATGGTCTCTTTTACCTCCCGTCTCTGACAAAAGGTGTGAATTGCCTCTAGTGACATTTTCTCCATCTGTCTTGCTGCTATATGAAGTACCCAGCCCTGTAAGACAATGGATGTGGAGGCCAGTTCCACTCCCAGAAGGGTCTCATCACAGTGCAGTATCAGGCTTTATTTTGGTTTATTACTTTATTGTCTGGAAAATGTGAAAGGGATCAGGCTGCATTTCTTGTAAAGGAAAGGATGTATCTTTTGAAACAAGTGCACCAGAATGAATGGATCAAAATCTAGAGAAGTCTTTCATTTCAGTTACTGAAGTCACTTTATATTCTGTAAAACATGTTTTTTAGCAGTTAAAATAAGCAGAGCGAGTCTTTAAAATCTTTGTGTTTGTTTCGTCTCATGCATTAGGTAAAAGGGCATCAGTGGGTTTGCGTTTTGATAGGCCTCTAGTACAGCTGGCTGAAAATACGGGACTTGACTTCATACCAACAAATTAGCTCTTCTGAACAATCCCAAACATATAAAACACTGCAGCTGAATTAGTGAGATGTGCAGGTGCTATAGGTGAATAACTGGTCAGAATTCTTACCATTTCCCTCTCTCATAGTCTCTCCTTATTTCATGTCTAAAGTGATGTTTCAAATTCTTCATGGCTGGGCCCCCCTTTTTATATGCCCAGGAAGGTTGTGCTCCATTACTGGGGGCTATTAAGTAGTAGCTCCCAGATCCTCAGTATCCTTAAGGAAAAGCACCATTAATCATTGCCTTACTAGAAGTGTGTTTATGGTATCTACAGAATGTTTTCTGAGACACTATGTTGTATCTTCTAGACCTGGAGCCCCCAAAACCACAAAATACAGCCTCTAGTCAAAATATGCTTTGTCCTTGTGTTGTTAAAAACTACACAGGGAAGGAAATACTCTATTTCATCCTGCATATAGAGATAGAATATCTGTTTTCCATTTAATACTTTGCAATGCATATGGAATATTATTATTACTGATAAATATTTTATGGTTTTTTAGTAATGATTTTTAGTAATTCAGAAATACTTCAATACTTCCTTGTGACTAAGTGTGATGAGACTGTCCCTTTAACGGCCTCTCTATTCTACCATTTCTGCAATGGTAATTTTAAAAACTGATAGCACTTCTGTTATCCCAGGTTTGAAATTCTCAGCAGCTGTATATCACTCTTTCACTTAAGTGTTATTAGTCAAGAATTGCTGCAATCACGAAAACCCTATGATAACAGAAACTCTGTTACAGTATCACTAGCTGCACATTAAAGTATTTACAAGTCAATGATAAATCACTGGGTGGAAAAAAAACACAACAAAAAATCCAGCACAACAAAAAAAGCAAACCAAAAAAGCAAACACATGAGGAATTAAGGTCCTGTGAGAAAAATTGCATAGATATGAGATGGACATAACACTGACCCTTCTAACAATAACATAACACTTGTGTATATCACCTTGGGTGGCTTCACAACTGCTCAGAGTGGAAGATGTAAAGCAGTCTCACTTACATATCTCCCAAGAGTGCACTGAAGCTGAACTGAGTAATGTCTGGACTATTTTCTGAATCTATCCAAGATAGGAGTTGAAATTCATCCAGGCCCAAAGGGCCGTAACCACTTCAGTCAAGGTTTTTGCGTTCCCCTGGCAGCACCTTTCCCATGCACTCAGAGAGGTTCTGGGGATGAATGCTGCAAAGGAGCCAAAGGCCATGAGGAGGACTGCAAGCTCTCAACTTACCTAGATATTCCAGTTTCAACGTGCTAGACAAATGGTATGAATTATCTACAGACTTTATTCTAGCCATAAGCTGTGTTACTGTCCAATGCAACCATAGCTTAGAGACTGGATTTCAGATATTTCTATTTTGGGACAATATCCTAGAATGACCTTCCAAATGAGTGATGAATAGAAAAGTCTACAACATTGCAAAGAGAATAGTTTTTCATGTTTAGAGAAAAGACAATTCAGAATTTAAAAGTGAAAGCTTTTGAGCAGGTGATTTACTGGTGTTCCCAAGGGGATATGTGATTTCTCTTTGTTGGTCACTAGGTTTATACCATATTTATATCAGCCAGGAAGGAGTTCTCACTTCCTTTTCTCCCTTGGTGTATACCTTGGCCTCTAGGTCATTTATTTGTTTGCATTCCTTTGAAGTATTTAGAGACTGGCCATGGCTAGAGACAGGTGAATGGAATGGAAGCATGGCTTGTGGTCCTCACAAACCCATGTGCCTACTTGGCATCAAAATCCATTGCTCTTTTCCTCAGGTTGTACTAGAGGGGAATTTTCTATGTTTATATTTTGCTTTCCTCTGTAGTAGATTTAACCCCACAAATCACCTGCTGTGACAAGAACTGTGGACAACGGCAATGCTTTTAGTTGACCTCCTCATTCTCTTGTCACATTAATCATCATAACTTTTAGTCCCTTTCTGCTGGTCTTAAATTTGCTATAGAATTATAAGAACTATTCAGGATGGATGAAATTATAGAAGGGCCTTTTGTTCGGCTGTGGTTTCTGAACCTACTTTGTGTTTTATGACCTTGAAATCTGTACAAAAAATCCCTGTCATCTGACAACTTTACTTCCTTAGACTCTGCATCATAGTATCCCCCCCAAAAGACGTATAAACCTCTTTAATTTTTTAATATAGGAGATTTAACTGTGTTTGAAAAAATCTATGAAAATCTGGACCAGTCAAATAAGGCAGAATTACTGTATTTGTTATTACTACTTCTTTGACTACCGTACAAAAATACAACAAACACTGCTGACCTTAACAAAGCTGACAGGAGTTCAGTATGAGATACAGAAAATGATGAAAATTGAAAACATTGTTGCATTTTGTAGTGTAAAATATCATTAGTATCTTGTCCCTGCTGTATGATACTGATCATGGTGTCCTAATATCCTTTGCATGGAACTGCAATAAACTCTGCCCGTCTTCATGGCTGGAGGCTCCAAATTCCTCTTTAGAAAAGATGGGATGAGTACAAATACTGGCACAATCTTGCAGAAAGGAATACATAGACTCAGAAAGTTTACATTTACATTTGCTGAATTCATGAAGATCCCTGTAGCAAGACCACAAGAAAATCCTCAGAACTTCCAGATACCATTTGACTGCTACAGACACAAAACTACACTTCCTATGACTTAAGCCAGTAATTACATCAAGGGTATGTTTATCAGCAAGAGTTAGTCAAGGCTTTTGTGAGTTTATGTCTCTCTAGCTACCAACATTTAGACAATTTCTGTGGTCAGTTGCCATTAAGATTTCATTGAAAAACAAAACAAAGACTTTAAAAAGCATGTTCTAATAGGCACATGCATGCACATTAAAGTAAAACAAAAACCCTTGTGGCAAGAGAGAAGGGGTGAGTCTTAATTTACAATAACTGAAGGAATTTGAGATTACTACTGACAAATCTCTTTCTTTAATAAGATCACAGTAGTATAAATAGAGGTGACATATTGCTTCACTGAGATCTATAAAGTCCAGGTCTGTCTTACGCAGTCATTTGTGGCAGTTATTTGCAGATGGGAAAATGTAGGAGTAAAGCAAGGAGCTGCAGACAAATCTTAATGTCTGCACAACGTTCCAGGCCTTAAGGTTTAGGAAGTCTATTTTTAAACTCAGTTTCTTTGAAAAACTGAGACCTGCGACTAATGCTTGTCATTACAGTATAATGATATATCTTCTTGCCAGAGTATTTGGGGATTATGTTTCACAGAGAAGTAGAGCTATCTGCCAGAGACTATTCTCCATGTTTGTGATCTGTTTTCTCTCTCTTTCCAGTACAGCATAGAGCCTTCCATACCTCCTAAAGCATTAAATCCAACTGTCTAAATGTCTTCTCTCCCAGGGTTCAACAAACCTGTCTCTGTCCAAGCTGACTGCTCCCAGCACCCTGCTCAAGGAGATTGGTGTGTCAGGAGCCAGTGTCCTGCTCTTGCTGCTCAAGCACCTCCTAGCTGGGCAACTTGCTTAAGACAGGTCAAATGGTCTCAGGATCCAAGAGCAAACTAGGAAAAAAGGAAAATGCCCCCTGCTCAAGGATACTTAACTAGGTACTACTCCCCAAACACCACCACCACCGAAGGCCTCTGAGCAAAGGAGATGGATCTTCCCTGCTCTGGCTGCATGATTAGCTTCCAGTTTCACCCAGGGCTGGATGGGGAGGAGGTGTTAGTGCATTTGTGTGCAGTACATTTGTAAATGAAATTGTATGCTATGCTATAAGAAGGACATGTGCCTTATGAGATAGGTGACAGCTCTTCAAACCTTCTGGAGCAGAGAGTTGAAGAAGCTCTGTGAATATCAAAAACCTCTGTATGTGGTATATGATCTAGATATTGGGTGTGTGTTATAGCAAACACAAGATCTGCCTGTGGGCTATGAAAATACTTGGAAAAATTTTCACACATGGAGGCTTAGGCTGATAGATTGCACCATAATATGGTAAGTTACAGATGTCTGGGCACTGAACAGTTTTGGTTGTGATACTCAGGTGCATACTAGCTCTGAGGTCTCAAATCCTTTCCATGAGCCAAAGTATCCCTCCAATCTCAGAGCCCTCTGCTGTGAATAAAATGCCTCACGGTGATGAAGACCATTTTTTTTGTCCATTTGTTTATAAAAAGGAATTCTCTTATCCCATGATTTATCTGTCTGTTATACAGGCTGACTGAGAAGGATACTTCATACACAAGACAAGGACATCCACCAGCCAATGCTTGTTGTTTTCTTACAGCATAGAAGTGTTTTGTAGTTGTGAGCAGGATCTGGAGCAGCCAGGAGAAGTAATACAACAGCATATAAATGAGAGAAGCAGACTGGTAAAAAGCACAAGTCTTAGGTCCTTCACATCTTCATAGCATTAGGGTCCCAAATACAAGTTGCTCTGCTGTTATTCTGTCTCTTGCTTGACATACAAAAGTTTGCAGTAGTGAAAGGGGAGCTAGGGAGAAAGAAGCTATGTGTAGATAAGGAGAAGACTTGTGTATGATGGAACTATTATAGGTTTGATCTCCCCTTATCTGCTGGGAAACAAAATGGACAGAAGGATGCATGCTAAATTTGAAACAGGGGTCAGATTCCTTCTAATTTAAAAGAACAGTTCCATATTAAATGGTCTGTTAAGGCTGAGAGGTTACTTTGGCTGGAAAGAACCAGATAAACACTCTTGCTGTTTCTTTAAATACTCTTACTGTACTGCTTTCAAAACTCAGAAAGAAAACTGAAAATATGTGCAAAATGTCCCTCAAAATACTTTAACAAGCTAAGTGAAGTGGATCTAGGAGCAATATAAAGTAATCACATGTACCAACTAGAAAAACTGCGGGGAAAATAAAGTATTAGTTTTCCTTGGCTTTTCAAGACCTCGTTTTAACAATGTGCTTAATAGTCTGCCTACATTTAAGCACATGACTTAAGTGAATTGGGTCTAAATGAAATAGCTGGCAACAAACAGCAACCCATGTTTTCAGAAATATATCAACAGTTGTTTAAGATGGTTATTGTTAGTCACGGCAAGGTAGCACTGTACTTCTCAGTTTCGTCAATTTCTTTGTCGTGATTTGATTCCGCAAAAGTCATTGGGCTCCTCTACTCACTTTCCCAAAAAACAGTTCACATGCATCTGCATCCTCCAAGCTTTGCTCTCGTTCAAATGAAGGCAGAAAACTCAAACCAACTGCAATTTCACATAGTGTTAGCACAAAACGTTATGGGACTGGGACTAGATCTGCACTTCTGCAATCAATCATGGCCACATTTGGACTGTTATCAGCTCAGGCAGTTACTGAAAACAATAAAATAAAGTTTCACACTACTTGTCCTGCTGATGTGTTTACCAGGCCATAGTATCTCCTGTGCATGAATCCAGATATTGGGGATGCTGTTATCTGGTCATAAAGAAGGAAAACGTGGAGACCAAGGACTACCTCCTTTACCTCGAGCCCACCTTCCCTCTAGTTCTCACCCTCTGATCTTTAGTGAGCTTCTTTTAGGCAGGGGTGGAAAGCCAAACTTAGTTCTCAGTTACACTGGTATATACATGAATAAACCCATTGCCATCATGGGAGACATTCTGGTTTTACACTGTTATAGGAGATGATAGTGAGTTTTGGCAATGACCTTTATACAGCCAAGTCACATAGTTTAAACAGCTTGCTTTTACGCAAACAAGTTACAAAATTGTGTATAGAGTTAGAGAATCCCCACTTTTAAGCTGTCTTGCTCAGGAAAAGGAGCTAAGCCATCCAACTCGGATATGTGTAATCCTCTTGAATTCTTTAAATTTATAACTTTCTTTTGCTGCATAAACTTGAGTTTCCTTGTAGAGATGCTGTTCTCTCTAACCGTTTGCTTCTTGAGGATATAATTTTAAAAGATCATACTGTATCTAGTCATCCACACCATCTGATGCAATTTAAGGAAGAAAAAAAAAAGACCACTAAATATAGTTAACACAGCTTGGTTCTGTCTTCTTGTAATTCCCCTACAGGCAATGGAAAAGGAGCCCAGAAAACAATTTGTTTATTATAAGCAGGTCAGTCCTCTGGGGGATGCATGGAATCACGCAGTGGGAGAGGACAATCATGGCACTGAAATGGTGGGTAATTTTATTTGTTCCAGTTGATGGTCACAGTGGCATCATGCTGGCCAATTACTCTTGAGTCAGCAGGTTTCAGAGGTTAAGACCCCCTTGTGGGTTGCAGCACTGCAGGCAAAGTATTCAGGCCAGATTGAAACCGTTTCAACAGCAGAGACGCCAGCCTTCTTCTCCCTTGGAGATCTCCTTTTTCAGCTGTGTACGAGACATACATGTGATAAAATAGGCATGCCTCTAACACCGAGACAGCTTAATTATTGAGAATGGAAAAAATGCCAGCTTCAGATAAAGAAAGGAAGAAAATCAGCCAGGGAGACAGGCTACGCCGAGGAGGCATGAAGCGACCAAATATTGCAAACTTTGACTGCAGGTTCCAAAGGAAAGATCGTGTCTGGGAATAATCCTCATGCCAACAGCCTGCTAGTGTTTCAAGGATGCTGAACCTTTAACAGTTTCATCACATTTTTCTCCAGTGGAAATGTTTCAAGCTACTTCTTAGTGATCTGTAATTCTAAGGGGAAAAACAGCAGCAAAACATTTGCTTTACCTCTACAGCCTGCCACAAGCGATTGGGCAGAGGCAGATATGAAATCCAAGCTAGAAGAAGTAACATGTGTGAGTGTGTGTGTGTGTGTGTGTGTGTGCATGTTAGGGAATTGGGCAGGAGGGCTGTCCAGGACAGACTGAAGTTGTTCCATCAGGCTTAGATGAAATTCATGAAGTGATTCACATTTCATTTGGAGAGGGGTATGGGAAGCGAGGAAGTGGCATTTTATCCTCTTAATTATAATACTAGTGTTATGATCTCGGAAACAGGGGAGGCTATTCTCAAGCTTAAGCTCCGTTGTGTATGTCACATTTCAGGCTTAAAACATCTCAAGTGTATATTTCCTGTCAGAAATATTATGCTGTGATAGCTATTCAGTTTCTGAAGGATTCACTGGAGAGTTAAGATCCATACTTTAATGGTTTTTTTTGCTAGTATCGTGCCAGTTTGCAGTTTCTGGAAAACATCTCAAGAATCTCAGAACCAAGACATAGATGTATTATTATGATTAATAGTGGTGCTAATTCATCCAGAGCCTGCTCTTGAGAAACAGAAAAGATCAGTGGGACTCTAAACTCTGATATCTTGCTCTGCAGAACTGGATCCAATGACCTCTTAAGTGTAATATAAACGACAGGCCGTTTGAATTTGCAAAACACATTGAGGCGTATTGCAATGAATTGGTATATCAAGGTTTTATTTTTTAATAATTTTATTATTGGGAGTCATCTTTCCTTCTTCAGCAACAGGAGAGTACAAGAAAGCTTTGAGTATGAAGAATCCTGGAACAAACTTTTTCAGATTAAAAAGCATTTTGAACTGAAAAATACTGGACCATTGCTTTTTTGGAAGTGATGTGCCAGAGAAAGGAAGAAACCAAGGGGGGAAGTTTTCCTCATCCTCCTTATTCATCTTGCATCACTTTATATAACATGAACATTGGAAAAGTCTCACAATGGAAAGTCCTTACTACGCTCAGCATCAAGTGTTGACATTGTGGCTGTATCTAGCCCTGTGTCTGGCCATCAGAAGTGGAGCAAAGGCCGACTCACAGCCTATTGTAACTCGACTACATTTTACATTGCAGTGATTTGAACATTAGCAGAAAGTTAAGCACATACTTGCTTAACCTGCTTTGTTAAGCTGTGGCCACTGTGAATGTGCACTCACTGTTACAGATCCCTAATGAATAAAGGGTATGCAAGACTTCATTTAAAAGAAAAAATATGAAAATAATTTTAAGAGCTCAGTAATGATCTTTTTAAGAGCCTGGAAATCTTTGTATTTGGAACTTCCAAATAAACAGAGCTTAGAAGAAAGATGAGAACCAGTCTTTTTTCAGTTAGGTTCAACTGTCTGAGCTCATTTGTTTCTCCTGTACAGTTGACAATTAACCCCTGCACGACACATGCTGAGGCAATAAACATCTGATGTTTCTGAGCTGCAACTAAGCCACTACTTAATCTTCCAGGTTTTGCTGCAGCCTATTTGCCAGCTGTGGAGTTCAGGAAAGATGGCTGACAAAGAACAAACTGGCCTGCGGAAAGTGTTTCAGGAGGAAGGAAATCGAGAGGAAATACATAGTTTCTCTTTCAAGTGCCATCCATAAAATACCAAGTAAGAATACATAGATTTCATTCTTCAGAGTAGCAGAATATGTGATATTGATAAGAACAATGTAATTTTATTGATTTAACTAAATATACTGTTTAATTAGATAAGATGTTTGTGGCATCTCATGTTTTAGAGATGATTAGCAATGACAGTAAAGAGCTTGCTGTGCTTTGAATGCCCTGGGAAAAGTAAAGTATAATTAATTGTAAATACTCAAATTCATTTTAATGGCCAATAATTTCCACTTTGGTTGATAAAGCTCTCTTTATGAGAGAAAAGATCTGGTGCAGCAAATGATATACAGCGGCAAATTTTTAAAACAATAACTGAATGAACTGGGATTTCTTGCTTCTTGGAAACACACATACTGCTCCACTTCAACAGGTTTAAATAGATTGTGTGCCAAACTAAAGGAGAAAATGAATTGTGAATTTGCCTAATTTGTCCAAATTGAGGAAGGAAACTTTATTCACCTCTTTTAAAGGTTTTACCATAAAGAAATCATAATCCTGACATAAGAATGTATTTTTAATGTTAGAAGCTTGTATTTCAACAACCAACTTGCTGTCTGTTCCCAATGCCTATTTAGTAATTTTACTTAATATTATATTTTTTTCAGGATCTGGAGGATCTACCATGAAGAAACATGGCAATGATAAATAGAAGGAAGAAAACACAATAGTTTGAAGGATTTACAATCTTCTCATAGATACTTCTCATGAAAGATTCCATAAGATTTTATCATTTCCCTCACCAAAATAAAGGAGTGTCAATTGTAATTAAACTCACCGAGAATACTTCAGGGAACCATGACAATGTGTTGTAGAAATGTCTGTCCAGAAATCATTACTTTTTTTTTTTTAATTATATACTCTACAAATTATTAGGGCAATATCTGTCATGCAGAAAAGATATTTCAGCTCTTAGGTGCACTCATGAATATGCAGAAACAACCTCAGATGTGGAGAGTCTCAGCAATTTGTTGTAAACAAGTGTCCTTTTATACAGATCTTCATGTATGCACAGGTATAGACTGATAAAGATCTACTGAACTAAATGCTTCAAGGGGAACCATTTCAGGACTCCAATAAATCTCAGTTGGAAGACTTTTATTTCTGAAATTTCTTGAAACCATGTTGATAATACGTGGACTGTCTCCTACACATCTCAGACAAATCTGCACCTAGTTCCCTCAGTAAATGTCAGCTATTAGGGACTTCACCATGATGACAATAAAAAGAAAAAGAAATCATGACTTTCAAATAAAAATCTCTGTGAATAGCTGCCAAAGGAGAAAATATATGATTAATCATTGTTGAAATGCCTCTTCATGTGAGCAGAAAGCACATGATTTCACATCCTAGTCACACTGGTGCCACACACATCTATCAATGCTGCTGTACCTCAACAGAGTGAAAGTAAGGCCAGAATTTAGTAGGGTTCAGTAAATGGAATTAAGACCGTAACTGAATTTGCAGTTCCATGGCTAAAACAATAAATATATGTCATCAGTATGAATCAAAATAATTTCATTTTTCTGTACAGCTTTTTTGCTCACATGAAAATATAAAACTATTTTTTTAACATAGAATTCTTGTGGTTGGAAGGTATATCAGAAGACTTTTTCATTCAACCCGCTTGCTCAAGCGTGTTTGGCTAGAGTAGGTCATTCAGTACTCTATTCAAATGGGTTTTGAATATCTCCAAGAATGGAGACTCCATAGCCTCTCTGAGCAATCTGCTCCAGTGCCAATGTTTGACCACACTCACAGATTTAACAGATATGCATAATATAATCTAAGGTTTTCAATGCATTTAAAATATATCTTTGGAATTGCCTGCAATAAAAGGTAAGAAGACATAAGACGACATTCATAGGACTTTAGAAAAAAAGCATCCTCTTGTACCAATTCATGCACTGCTGCCAATGTACGTGTCTGATTCACCCCAGGAACTTTCTGGTTTAGGCACCACCCCACCTGGTGGGATCTGAACCAGTTTTCCACCTCCAAGAGGTCTAACCACCAGTCTGCAGGGTTTACAGGTGTAAAAAGGAAAGAGAAGAGAATTAACTAGAAGTCACAGCACAGCAGTCCAGGGAGATGGATTTTATATTCTACCTAATGGGGGTTTAAACTTGAATTTATAGCACGACCTTCTTCATGGCTCTTTCCAAACGTGTTACTCAAGTCACCATGTGCATGGCCAGATTTTAAATAGGGTAGCATATAAGTGTGCTTTTTTCCTGAAAGTTTCTGAAATCCTGTTCCTCTAAAATAACTGTACAGGGGTGGAAAGCTTTTACTGCTTTGCCACTGGCTGCTATTCTGTTCACCTCTACTGTCTTGTGAGTTTTCCATATAAATTTTGCAGTGCAGTGGCTACCTGTGGGACAGGGCAGCTGAAGAACAAGCCACAAGGACACAGGCAGATCTCCCACGGTCTTCTCCTTTCTCTGATACACATGCAATGTGTTGTAAACTGCACCGTTCCCATGCTGCCTTTCTTGACACAAATGTTTTTGAGTTTTACCCTATGGAAAGGATATATGATGTTAACAAAATTTGGGATATAATAGCTCCAGCTAGACTCTGGAGCAAATCTGCACACTAGAATGTTGGTTGTCTCCTACTGTAGGACAGGAGACCTACTAAATGTAGCTTGCCTGTATGCCTGAACTTCCCTCCATAGGGAAAGTGAGGTTGCTTAGCATGTTTTGCCCTGATATGCAGTTAGAATGTAACCAGATGTGCCCCAAAAGACCAGGACTGTGGGACACACTGGGACATACATCCACCCTATCCTGTGGATAGAGCCATAAGAACCAGCTTTCCTGTTAGCCATTGCCCCCTGACCTTTCTAGCATTTGTCTGACATATTCTGCAGGCATTACTTAGTGGGGAGCCAAAAAGTAGAAGACTGTGTCTATTCACTGGAACCAGGCACTTTGAAAATTCCAGCATAAAACTAGCTCTTCACTTGGGAGCTGAACAGTGGTTGTGTGCAGCATGGGGTGAAAGGTTATAATCTGCAGCTCCTGGGCTGAGGCGTGGATGAGGGAGGACTGGAATCGTGCTGTATATCCTTTGCATATGTAGGCAGAGTCTTATCTCTCACCCACATCGCTCTTAAAAGGTGAAATTCTCTGTTGTGCTGCCTCGTGCATAGGGGCTCCCTTTTTCCAGAGCATCTGCTTAGAAGCAGAATTGCTATGTTCTTCTTGATATTCTAGAAGATTTCTGAATGTATAGAAAATGTGAAACTTTGGAGATGCGTGTGACTTCTCATTTAGTCACAGATAAAGAATTTGCATTTATGCAATAGGTCTGAAGTGCTGCTGTGAGTACTCTGCGCAGCTGTATTGCTCACACCTGGTGAGACCAGTGTTTGCTGAACACATCAGATTTCCTGAACAAATGTAATTGTGCACAGAAAGATACCTGTTCTTTATTTTACTCTGATGAGATTGCTGAATGTACAGGAGAAATCCAAACCCAATGTCTCGGTTGTGTCCGAGACTTAATTTCTGCTACAAAAAAAGGATAACACAGGTGCATGGTAAACCTACACAGAACATTGAACTCAGATGCTGCCATTAAAGAGTGGGGAAAAGTCGGAATAAAGAACACAAACTGTCTGCATTCCATAATTCTTTTCTAGAAAGGGAGCTATGTATTTGAGTTTCCTTTACAGATGGTGAAAACTGTAGGGAACTCCGTTCTCTCAGTAAATTAATACAGTGCATTCCCTTTAGGTCTGTTAGCCAGCCTGCAGCATAGTGACTACTCAGCTCTGGAAGCCAGTCCACGGCTTGGTTCATTGTGCCATACATTTTATGCAGCTCAAAAGCAAGAAATTAATAGATAAGGAAGGTGGGAACAGTATTATTTTTCCAGTGTTGAGAATCTTAGAAATCTCCCTAGGAGATACCATTCCTAGTGGAATCTTTCTATATTTTTAGAAATGTAATCCAGTAGGATCTAAGGGTCTCTATGCATTCTTGGATTTCAGGTGTACCCGTTAGCTTTGAATGGCTCCCGGGATGCAGTGGAACTCCTGCATTCTATTTTGACATGCTAAGCAGTTCGTTCTGCCTTCTTGCTTTGACTCATAGAATCACAGAATCATACAATGTTCGGGGTTGGAAGGGACCTCTAGAGATCATCTAGTCCAACACACCTGCCAGAGCAGGATCCCCTAGGGCAGGCCACACAGGAACGCATCCAGGTGGGTTTTGAAAGTCTCCAGAGAAAAGAGACTCCACAACCTCTCTGGGCAGCCTGCGCCAGTGCTCTGTCATCCTCACAGTAAAGAAGTTTCTCCTCATGATGAGGCAGAACATCCCATGTTCTAATTTAAACTCATTTCTTGTTCTATTTCTGGGCATCACTGAAAAGAGATTGTCC
>NW_009708548.1:0-8467 GCF_000703405.1 Apaloderma vittatum | reverse complement strand
CATTCTGTGATTCTGTGATTCTGTGATCTGTTATTTGCCTGTGTGTCATGCATTCTTTTTATTGTGGTCCACACTCATGTAACTGCCTGGGGTAGTGGGGATAAATCTAGTCAGCTTGGAGATCCTGCTAGTAACACGGGACTTTGAATATTATACAGAGTCAGAATTTCAGGAGCCAGAAGTGTCAGTGTGATCCACTAATTTCGAGAACATCTTGCACGTCATTGCTGAAATTGGATAAGCTGCAACTGGTTGCCCAGGACCGTTTACAGTGGGTTTTGAATATCTCCAAGGACGGACACTCCACAACGTCTCTGGGAAAACTATTCCAGTGACCACATGTACAGGGTGGGTTTGTTGTTTTGGTTTTTTTAAAAAAAAAATAATAATTTCTTGTGTTCATATGGAATTTCATGTGTTTCTGTTTGTGTCTCTAGCCTTTTGTTCTGCCACTGGGCACTCCTAAGAACAAACTTGCCTGCTCCTTTTTAGTCCCCGCTTCCATTCAGGTACTTACACACACTGTGTTAAGATCTCTCTTGAACTTTATGTTCTTTAGACCCCTGTGCCCAGTCATTCAGCCAGTTTTCAAAGCGCTTTCCTGTCCAATTATCTAACTTTTACTTTATCATTCTCTTAATGAGGAAGTTATGGCAAAGAGTGTCAAAAGCCTTACTAAAGTTGAGGTAAATAACATCCATAACTCTCCTCATTCACAAAGTTAGCAATCTCATTGTAGAAACCATCAGACTGTTCAAGCACAGTTTCTCCTTTATAATTCCACACTGATCATTCCTGATCACCATCTCATCTTTCATGTCTGGAGATAGTTTCCAGGATTGCTTCATTGCTTTTTCAGTAACTGCGGTAAGGCCTACCACCCCAAAGTTGTCTGGGCCCTCCTTATTGCTATTCTGGAAGAAAGGACTGAAATTTGCTATCTTGCAAATATCTTGTATGTAGAGTGCTTCCACAGCACCCTTGGATACTGCAAGTGTTGCACTGGTCTAGACTGTTAGACTTTAATGTTAGTGTGCATAGAAGACATGCAGAATGGTTTCGTTGACTAAAAGGTTATCTGGTTTTTTTCCATCTCTACCACAGAAATGGTTGTAAGAAAACTATGGAGGTTTCTAGTCCAGCTTAGTTCTCCAAAAACAGCTTTCCCCAAAGCTATGTCAAATCACTATAGTATTGTATAAAGCCTATCCTAGAAAATTCCAAGGACAGAGGTTTTATAAACTATCAGCATTATATTTTGACAGAGGTCAGGAGATAATTTTTAATCATTTGATAGATGTCTGTAATGCTAAGTTTGTTTGGCTCCACTTTCTTGATCAACGGCACCCCACAGAAGCTAAATATACTACATTTGTACAGATACATAATCTCCAGAGCAACGACAAAAAGGTGCTTTAGCTACTGTTCTTCACATCCCTAAGAATGATGTCAATGAGGATCAAACACTATCTTACAGTGGTCTTTGAGTATTTAAAGGTGGCCTACAGGAAAGAAGGAGTGGGACTCTCAAGCCCAAGGCAAGCACGTCAGGACAAACATGATAGTGTGCAAGCAAGGACTCTCACTCTGCCATCTGATTGCAGATGAGGAATAGACATTGTCCTGGGTTTAGTGATTATTACTTTTCAGTTTAGTCTCTTCCAAAAGACTGCACTTTCTGAAGTTAGCAGCGTGTTTATGCAGACAGTATGTGCTACTAGCAGTGATAACACTCGATGTTTGCAGTTACTGCCTGGGACTGAGATGCAGACAGGCTCTTGCTTATACTTATTCCTGTAGTGACCAAGGCCACTGCTGGCTCTTGTGTGCCACGCTGGGGGTGCCGAGTAGTAAGAGGGGTCACAAGGAAGTAACAGGTTGCACCTCCAGGGGGTAATAGACAGGACAGGTGACCAACGAGAGTATTCCATCACATATATGTCATATTTGGTATAAATTGAGTGATCACGAGAGTTTCTGCCCTCCTTCTTTGCCCTTTTCTGCAATGGCCGGTGTCCAGAGAGGACTCCATCTGACCTCCCGCTTTTGATCTGGAAATATGCTGACCCATATTTTTTAAATGGCGTTCCTGGCGGCTCACCTTTCTAGGTGTCTTAACTCTCAGGTCCGGACCAAGGCAGATTCTTTCTGCTCTCTGCTACGATGGGCTCCATCTCTGCTGCGTGTCGATCTGCAGCCCAAACCACCGTTTTTTCGGCGTTTTTGTGTTATCACGTCGTTTTTCTTATTATGTCGACATGTCGACACGCCAGCACGTCGACACATTGGGGTCACCAAATGTCGTTGTAGAGACGGACACGACACATCTGAGTGGTATTAAAATGGCTCAAAAACGGCTCCTTTATTACACAGAGGGTGTGCCTTTTATACATAGTCGAAGGTACTAGAAGAAGGTAGCATGGCCTTTGCTTATAGGTCAAACACTTGTTTTTCACATTCTAATTGGTTAACACTTAGCAGCTTCTGGCTGGGCTCATCCCTCTGGATCTTGAGGGAGAAATTTCCACAAACGTGTCCAAACTCAGTACACACAACTTCCCATCTTAAGGGTACACTGGGAATTTGTCAAGGTCAATGTCTTCAACCAATGCCAGGTTACCAGCAGTCCAGCTGCTGTCCCCCACAGCCAGGAGCAAAATGTTCCCCCTACAATCCATGAGGAGATGGTCAGTGACCTGCTGCTCCATATTGATGTGCACAGATCTATGGGGTTGGATGGGATTCATCCTAGAGTGCTGAAAGAACTGGCAGGGGTACTCACCAAACCACTGTACATCATTTATCAGCAGTACTGACTGACTGGAGAGGTCCCAGCTGATTGGAAGTCAGACAGTATAACATCCATCTATAAGAACGGATGTGAGGATGATCCGGGAAATTACAGGCCTGTCAGTTTGACTTCAGTGCCAGGGAAATTACAGGCCTGTCAGTTTGACTTCAGTGCCAGGGAAGCTGACAGAGCAGATCATCCTGAGTTCCATTATGCAGCACATGCAGGACAACCAGGTGATCAGATCCAGTCAGCATAGGTTTGTGAAGGGCAGGTCCTGTTTAACAAACCTCATCTCCTTCTATGGCAGGGTGACCCGCTTTTTGGATGAAGGAAAGGCTGTGGATGTTGGCTAACCTTGAATTTAGTAAAGCATTTGACACTGTTGCCCACAGCACTCTCCTAGAGAAATTGACTGCTCTTGGCTTGGATGGGCATACGCTTTGCTGGCTGAAAAACTGGTTGGATGGCCAAGTCCAAAGAGCTGTGGTCAGTGGAGTTCTATGATTCTTCTATGATTCTATGATTCTTTGCTTCTTTATCAGGGAGTGTAGTGATAGGACAAGGGGTAGCGTTTTCAGACTGAAAGAGGGGTGATTTAGATTAGGTATTAGGATGAAATTCTTGTCTGTGGGTGTGTTAAGACACTGGAACAGGTTGCCCAGAGAAGTTGTGGATAATCCCTCCCTGGAAGTGTTCAAGGCCAGGCTGGATGAGCCTTTGAGCAACCTGGTCTAGTGGAAGGTGTCCCTGCCCATAGCCCTGACCTAGATGGTTGTTAGGGTCCCTCTCCACCCAAACCATTCTGTGATTCTCTGAAATGAAATTTCCACTACTTAATTATCTGTGTATATATTCTCCATTTGCACTCAACTTCTGTACAGCATACCATACATGAGGCATGGACATAACAAAAGCAAGAGCTTCAGACATCCTGAGTTTGATAATTCCTGGTACTTTTAACAACACTAATACATTTTAACGTAGAAGTGGTTACAAATGAAAAATCTTTATATCATACATGTAGAAAGTTTCACTCATAATTCCTTTATCTTTCTCTGATGACATGTCATGTCATCAAATGACTGATGTCATTTAATGCAAATTAGTTTATCTATTAGAATAATACTGTCACTGAGAAGCTGCATTAGGGATTTATGACTTTTTGCAATGGGATGACCAACAGCCTCATAATATAAATCCATAAAATACAGGGTTGCTATGATAACTGATGAGCCTTACTAGTTTAGATTCAAAGGATCTTGATCAAATCTGTCTTGTAGCGCAGTACATTTGCAGTTCAATCATTTGCACTTTACAGGGCATGACTGTGAGCAAGGACGTGCACAAACAGAAAAGTGCATTCACAGTGGAACCATTTTGAGTTTTGCAGCTGAGTACTGTATCTCTGAACTATGCAGTAGTAGTCTTGGGGTTTTCCAGCCTCTAGGATAGATATCCAAACTGCTGTTTGGCAGCAGCAATACTGAGCTCAGCATTGGCTGCTAAAGCCACCGGAGAAGCATGGTAAATTAGATCACATTCAGTTCTACTTACGTGCATTTAAAGATAAAGTTACAAACAGATGAGATGATTAAACACCATGCTGCTACAGAAAATGGGCTGCCCACCCCTCTAGACTTGTTTTCTCACAACTGTGATCTTAGCTGTTTTTTCCATCCATATCCTCTCACTAGATCCAGTATTTGTCAGAATTTGCTGGGCTAGTTCAGCTCGCTAATGCAGTAGAGAGCTCTATCTTTTTTTTTTTCTTTTTCTTTCTTTTTCGTCCTTTGAGATTCTTCCAAAGCAGTAACTTCAGCTAATTACTGCAAAGTACTAATGACTTGTAAAAGGTAAAATATAGGAATAGTGACTGGCAGGGACAGTGAGTCGTAAACCCACTCTGTACTCTCTCCCCTGAAAAAGATGGCACCTGAGCTTTTGTAATAGCTATACAGATACAACAATATTCAGATTCCTGATTCATATATTTGATTTACTCTGTGAAGACAAGATTTAAGTTCATTGCTGCAGGAGCACTGATTCTTGCAAATAGGCAGACTGATTTTCCAAAGCTGATAACATTCAGTCTGCAATATGATTGTTGAGAAGATAGCAAAAAAATATGAAGCTGAGTATGGTGCCAAAAGACTTGGGAAAGACATCTCTTGCGTATCGTGTGTGCCGAAACAGGCAGAATGCAGGAACAACCACAAACCACTGTTGAAATGCAAAAAGTAGATTTATTTTTGCTACCTAGGGATCTGAAGAATGCTTGCAGCAGCACCCAGGCGGAGGCACACAGGCAGCAGTCACATGAGCAGCTTGACAGGCAGCGGTGCAAGCATAAGATGTCTCCTTGCTAGAAAGCGTGTGATATCTATCCGACTGCTTTGTTACGTTTTACGTGCTGCTCTGCCCGCGGGCATGCTGCTTGTCGAGCACACAAGGCCAAGCAGTGTGATGTTTGTGTTTTCTGACACCTCAGGTGCAAGCTGCTTGAGCGTACCTACAATCCTCCTTGCCAATCTTTCGTTATACCCCTATGTGAACGTATGCTCAGATGAAAAGAACACAAATCTCACAAAAATGAGATATAGATGGCACAAGATAAAATGTGGAAATGCAGGACACAACACAGTATGTCATAGAGGGGTGATATCTATGACTGCTGTTCTTTTTTCCAAGTCCAGTCAAAATCCCAAGCTAAGTGTATATTGCGAAGATGCAGATACACAATCAACATAGTCACAGTCATCAGTCACACAGACAACACAAAGAGCAGTGTCTCCACTACTCATCACCCACATACACACAAACAGTGGTTCAAGCAATACAAGTGCTTAAGAAATAGAGCCACATGATATCCTATTTGAATGTCTCACTTCCACTGGCTTCCCTACTCACTTCCTGTTCAGACTATGAAAATCAGTTACTTCCAGTGAGAAAGCCGCTCTGAATAAGGGATCTTCTGGGAATGGAAAAACGCTTGGAGTGATCGTTTTGTTCAGGAAGAGCATGTTTCAGAAAAGCCACCAGAAGGAACCTCATGACTGCACAAAAAAAACATAGCTTTCCAGGATAGCTGAACTTGCTTGAAACACTTCCCTCTTCAGTGCTTGAAAGGAAAGCAATGCTTATCTGACTAATCATATCACCTTTAACTTCCAGTACATTTGGAAGGAATCAGTTTCACTAGATACAGTATTTCAGGTTAGTTGATATGTACTGCCACATATTGACTCAGTATTGAAGTAATAGGGATGAACTTTTATTTCTACCCTGTAAGCTTTTTTCTTTCCCTTGAGATGTCTATTTTCGTCATAGAAAATCAGATGTCTTCCACCAGTTTCGCATTAAAAGAACGTGAGTTGTTTGAAATGTAAACAGTACCCATCTTTATGTTTTTTTCAGGAATGTGAGTGCTATTGCAATTCCTGTAATTTAGTTAATCAAAGGATGTTGCTACTTATGAGTTGTACAGGCGTGTTTCCGCTTTCTAAAACAAGCTTCCACTTGTGAGGACAATGAACTGTATTTATTCAATAATGATCTCATACAGTAAAAAATTCTGCCAATGTACAGATGTTGCAAACAAAACCAGTCTGGATTTTGTGAATTTTACCTGAGTTAATTTACCACCAACTAACACAAATATTTTATGGCTGATTCAGATACTGGGGAAAGAAGAATGCAACCAATCAGACAAGCACATCAAGGTAGGTTTTTCTCTCCTCTTCCTCTGACTCTCAGCATCCTTTATTTTCACTGTGAGGTACACTGTCAGAATTCACCTAGTGAGCCAATAGGAAGTCAATAGTGAGCACAGGAAGTTGAGGCAGTGCGCATAATGCTTTCTGCCATCCCAAGTATTATGATTTCTGCCACTCAGTGTCCAATGCTTCCAGTTGTCCTGGGTGTAGGAATTCCAGTTGTCTTCTTACTTAGTTGCCCCTGCTCCAGCATGGCGAATGACCACCAGCTGCAGTTCTTCCATGAGCAAACATTCTTCAGCGTGGTCTGTTCCTCACACATTCCTTTTGTGTGGAGTGTTCCTACCATGAAAGCTGCAGATTACCTCTTAAATATGTTATGTGGGGAGGTACTGTACATTTCATTACAATCGAATCTAGATTAGGTTTCTGATGGATTTGAGAAAAATATTGACAGGCCATATAAAACCCTGGTGGGGAGTCAGAAAACAGCAACCAAGCAACACAAAGGACCAGTTAGCATCATGGAACACTGGAAGCCAACAGTTCAGACACCAGTTTGATGATCACCTGGCCAGTAGAACCTGACCAGACATAGAGTCTTGTACCATGTTGGTCATCCCTATCTTCTGTAGGCATTAATCAGTAAATAATTGTCGTTTGTTAAGGTATGCAGGCAGATGACTAGGACTTTGTCTAACATTTAGCTAACCAAAAAGACAATGAGAAATTCTGGTCATAACAAATACCATAGTAAGAAGCTGGTAATAGTTACAGATAGCAGTAAGTAATGACTGAACTTCATGGGTGGTTAAGGGGGAGTTATATGATAATTTCAATTACCTTCACAGGCAATTAGAGTGGAAACTTGCAAGGCCAGCAGCATCTAAGAAACTATATTAATAAAATCACGTTAAGCCAAAGGAAGATAGGTAATGGTAGAATAAAGATAAAATGTATGTGAGAACAGATTTGGCAAAACTGGGACTAGTGAGGAAAAGCAGTCAAGCAAGTTGTTTCTTTTGGACGTGAAGGGCAGAGAACGGGAGGGGCCAAGGTGAATGGAGGAAGAAGAAATCGAGAGATGGAACAATAAAAGGGGCAAGTTGTATGCAACTAAACTGCTGGTCAGAGTTCTATCTGTGAGCCCTGCACTCAGTAACCACAGGCTATCTACTCTTTATTAAATCTTACTGCTACCAGATTTCTTCATGATCCTAGGGGCAGAGGAAGGGCAGAAGGGGAGAGAGAAGACTACAAGTCATAGGAGTAGTAAACATGTATGTTTTCATCATAGAATCATAGAATGTTCTGGGTTGAAAAGGACTTTCAAGGTCACTTAGTTCCAACCCTCCTGCCATGGGCAGGGACACCTTCCACTAGACTAGGTTGCCCAAAGCTCCATCCAGCCTGACCTTGAACACTTCCATGTAGGAGGTTTGCACAGCTTCCCTGGGTAACCTGTTCCCTCACAGAAATGAGTTTCTTCCTAATATCTAATCTAAATCTAGCCTGTTTCAGTCTGAAACCACTATCCCTTGTCCTATCATACGTTCTCTGGTAAACAATCCCTCCCCTTCTTTCCTGTAGGCCCCTTTTAAACACTGGAAGGCTCCATTAAGTTCTCCCCGGAGCCTTCTCTTCTCCAGGCTGAACAGCCTCAGTTCTCCCAGGCTGTCATCCTACAGGAGGTGCTCCAACTCATGATCATCTTCATGGCCCTTCTCTGGATATGCTCCCACAGGTCCATGTTATTTTTATGTCAGGGACCCCAGAGCTGAGATCCCCCAGTACTCCAAGTGGGGTCTCATAAGAGCAGAGCAGAGGGGGAGAAGCGCCTCCCTTGACCTGCTGACCACAATTCTTTTGATGCAGCCCAGAATGTGATTGGGTTTCTGAGCTGAAAATGCACATTGGTGGAGAAGAAAAGGCTCCAGGGAGACCTTATAGCAGCCTTCTG
>NW_009708547.1:4906-49573 GCF_000703405.1 Apaloderma vittatum | reverse complement strand
ACCAAAATCCGGCTGAGCCAACCCAATATACATACATAAGGTAAAATAAGGAAGATATAGGCATTTCTGCTTCCAGGCATGCACAATCTTACCTTGAAAGAGACAAGAAAATTTCCTCCACTGGTGAATCAACCCATCACTCGTCCATTTTACAGCAAAACCTCCTTTACTGTTTCATCCACTGGTCTCACTTAACACATTAGTTTCCATTTTTGCTGGAATTGTATTAATTCGGAAGGAAAAAAAAAGTGAGAGTGGGTGTATTCATTCACATAAATACATTTTATTTTATATATACACATATATGCATATTTATGAAAAAAATGGCTCCAAATCTCTCCTACCCATAAATGCACTTGTTAATGAATGTCCTTTGACCCAGGACAAACCAAAAAGTAAATCTTATTGGAATCATCACTGGCATAATGTTATTTTTTAATTATAGGGTTCTGTGCTTATAACAATTATTTTTAGCAAAGTTTTGTTTATGCTCTTGTAGAATAGTCTTGGGCTGAAATTAAAGTAATAGTGTATTTAGATTGAAGAGACTAGAAAACAGATGTTGTCGCTGGCTGAAATAGAGATAAGTGAACATTTTCTGTCCCGATATTTTGAACGGAGCTTTAATGGAATGATAGTTTCCACAGGTTTTACTCTGTTGCATTCAGGGTTTCTATAGTAATGGCAACGCTGATGTAGAGAAAGTTCCCACGAGAACCCAGCTGTGAACAATAACTAACAACTGCAAACATTTTGCTGTTGCATCTCAGGTTAAGTATCTCATCAGAAATGATGGAACTAGTGAAAGTATGGGGGTTTTGCTTGCACAATAGGAAGTCATTCTGCTACCTAAAAATCCAGATATGAGTGTTTGGCTTCAGAGTACACAGACCCTTTGAATATGTTGCTGAAGTATCGTCCCTGAGACAAGTGAAGAGTGTTGGAAACATTAGGTGCAAAATTTAGCAAATGTTTCATGTTGTAAGGAAACTTGCAATGCCAAATACGTAATATGAAATCGTCTGGTCAGAAATTATAACTTAGCTTTTATGAACAGTATTATTTGCTATGTAAATGGGTTTACATAATTCTTGAAGATAAAGCTATCTTGATAGCCTTGTGACCTCACTGTGCAATGAAGATCAAGATCACAGAAGTCACATGACAGTGGTCAGTATTTGTTGACTTTAGTGTCTATTTATATATTGCCTTCAAAAAATGGTCTTATTTTTTCAAAAATAGATTTGCTAGTGTTTGTATTAAAGAGAATATCCTGATGTCAGAGGATGCAATATTTGTTGAAACTGTTTATTATATCTAGCTCTTCTTACGTGTGTAAACTGGCCTTTGTGCATATAGTTGCCTTGTTTGTATCTATTTCACTTTCTTTAAGAACAAAGGGGAAATCAATCCGGTGTTTATGATATGAGTAAACTTTTAAACATGAAAGCGTTTTAGGGCTTGATTTGGTAGTTTTACTGCCATGGAGTAAGACAAAATGCTTATGGCTACAATAAGAAATCCTAATAGAAGTGTATGGCAATAACATGAAGTGTAGGCAGTAACATGAAGAAGTTTAGTTTATTAGCTCCAGTGGTGATGGGTCTGTTACAGTCTCAAGGTGGGACGTTCTGGTCTGTCTACATAGAATTAACGGGAGTGGTTCTTGTCACCCTTCTGCACACAAGAGTGAAAGAGTATTTTGAAAGCTACAATCTTCTATAACAAATCACATTTAATAAAATCAGCTTTCCTTCCTTGACTGACTGGCTTACTGCCATGTCCTTGAGAGTGAGGTGTGAAGAGTATCACACAGCACTTTTGAGAAGGTGTGCAGGAGGTTTTCACTTTTCAACACAGAGAAGCCTCTAAATTGGCTATGGGCTTAATGATGTAATGATCCTATGGACTTTTCAGTTGAAATACAAGCTGTAATGCAGAAAAAAAGTTTCAAATGAAGGGACAAGGAAATTGCAGTACAGGAGTTTTAACATCATGTATTGAATTGACTTGCCCACAAATGTTACTTGATTTAAATAGCCATGCCCTCTTTTTTCAGCCCTTCTGATCTTTCTAAACATCAGTGACCCACAGCTTGACCAGAATTCATGCTTACCTTCAGAAAGAGGGCCAGATGATATGAATCCAAACAAAAAAGATTTTCAGAAAACACTTGTTTTCTTTATCATGCCAGTGATAATGACATGATGGTGTTTAAGTGATCATTTTGAGGGTGTTAATACCTTCTCTCTAGGCAAACTGAATACGCTGTTTGGTTGGATTTCTTGAACTGCTAAGAAATCCCTTGTCTGCTTTCTCAGGGTGGACGAGTTTGTTTTATCTAACCAGTAAATCTCCAGTCTTGCTAAGCTTAAGTGGATTTCCTAGCCTTAGGTTCTCAATGACAGCTTACTTCTATTCCATTTTGTTTTCAAAATAGATTTATTTCTTTGACCATGAATTTTGTGAGGTTTTTGCCAGGAGGCTTGTTCTTTCTGATGCTCTCGTGATGGGGGCCATTTAAGGATTACCTTCAGATTTTTTTTTTCATGTGGACCAGAGGCTCTTATCTGGATGTCTGACTGTAGGGTGGAGCTGAGCAAACATTTCTTTTTAATGAGGAGTCATTCACTTTGTAGAGAATTCATCCTGTGTCTGTGATACAGTGATGGGATAAGGTAATGACTAAAAATTAACAATCATGTTATTGCAATTTCTTCTATTATTAAAAAGTTGTAGGAATAATTTTAGGCTGCACATTCAAAGTGGGCCAGTGAATAACCTTTCTAATCTTAGCTTTTACAATATTCATGAAACAGCTATATTTCTTTTTAGAAACAGGAACAGGACTTTCTTCTCACCCTCCCCAGCATTTATGCCTTTGTCAAACAGCAGAAGATCTGGCATCCTCCTGTTGGCTGGTAGCCAGGGACTTCTGTTTCAGTTGTGAAGAGTTCTTGTATGTCAGAGGGAAAGTGGTGTATAGCAGATTTAATTTATTGCATTAACTCACAGTACAAATGAAGAATAAATTATATTGGAAGCTTTAAATCAAGCCTATTTTTCTTCAGAAGATGAAATGTTAAATCATTAGGAGTTTTTAAATTAGTATTAAATTTTACAGTAAATTAATCAAATTCAGAAATTAAAAAATGCATTTTGTAGCTTCCTTGAGCTTTATTAGTGATGTGATATTTTACTGTGCTGTGCATTGATTCATAGTATAAATAAACACATTCAGAAGCAAGCATGGGAAAAGAGTAGGTGTGGGACAGCTCATTGGTTCGTGAACCTGCTTCAGTGATGGAGGCTTTCATCTGTGTATATCCAGAATCACAAGGACTGTTTTTCTTTCTTAATACATTTGTGACACATAGTTCATGATGATAGGACAATAAAAGATCATATTAATATTCAGGAAATCAGCCCAGCTAGTGAAGATCAGTCATCTCCTTTTTCCCTTGCTAGATATTTTGCTTTATCTCAAGGTAGTAAGTGTTCAGGCTTGCTCATCTAAGTGGCCTCCCCCCCTCCATTATCTATGAGTAAACGCTGTGGCAGCTTGAAGATCTCATGTCTGCAGAACTGGACACTGGTAAAGCAAACACACACAATCATTATGAGGTGCTTTGCCTTTACAAAGAAAAACATATCAAGTAAACTCTTAGTATGAACATAAAACTTTTCTGAGCCAAATTCTTCTGTATTAGATTTGGTTTGGTTTTTTTTCCTTGTGAAAAAGAAAATCAATTGTGCTATTGCATAGTATGGAAGAGAAATAGTATTTCAGAATTGAAGTAGAGGAGTCAGTGGTTTTTAAATAGGCCAAACCATGCTGGGTTTGGGGTTTTTTTTCCGCTTTTTAAAGAAATACCAAAGGTACATTAATTTATTATTATCCATAAGTTAAAGCATACAAGAGAATCAGTATTGTTCAAAACTATTGCTCAAAGCTAAAATACTTTTGCATATCTCAAGCTTCACCAGATAAATCACTTTTTTTTGTGTGTGTGTGTGTCACAAATATCCCAGTGTGTTAAAATAAATGTGCTTTTATGAACAGTCTGTTAGTGTGCACTTTCAATAGGTTGAGCAGATGACATTACAGGGAGCAGTTCTGAACAGTAAGTACTGTTTATTATTTAACAGTATCTTCGTAAAATATTTACAGCTGTAGTAACAAACTGTTTTTGCAGATAGAAAACAATTTTTACTTAGTACAGCTTGTCTCTAAGTGGTTTGGGCTTTGCTTTTATTATCTGAGTGAGTATTCATGCAGATTTGTGAAATACTCTTTTTATCTTTAAACAGAACTATCAGATGAGTATTAAAACGCACACAGCTTGGATATTCATACCTAAAAAATACTGTTGTAGTCAGTGATTCTGTGTGCAGAAACACTGTAGGATCAGAGGAAGATATAGAAGTTTTCTGGGAGGCATGTTAGTTTTATGTCTATAAGTTATGTCTAAATAACGATTTTGCCAATTGTATCTTTTGTCCAATAGTTATTCTAATTATATCTATTGATAATGTATGTGTGAGGGAACCTAAACAGAAAACACGGCATATGTTAAGGACAAATGCATTGTTTTATGACTTAAACCGTACCATTATCAACAAAATTCTGGGACACATAGCTGGGTTCTATCCTGAGCTTTATGCAGAAAGATTATTTATAGATCATATTCAGTCACTGGAAAAACTCTGCAGTTTCAGAGATCTGTAAATATTATTGCGACTGGTGACAGGAGAGAAAAAACCCTCAAGTTTTAATTAAAGTTCAGAGGTGGAATTGGTATGTGCTAGGTATGTACTTGTTAAACTTGATAAATGTAAAATATAGGGATCATTTCTGCAAAACTATTTTAAGAAGTTTTGTTTCCAGACAAGTATTTATGATGATGCTGGTTTAATAGAAAATACTGGAGCAAGCAGCAGATGGGTCAACATAAACATACACTACGACAAATAAGGTGTAATTCAATCCTGATAGAGGTGCTACTTTGTTTTTTAATTCAGTATTAACACAGTGAAAGCCAGCTGACTTTTATTCTTAATCCACTTCAATACGTTATTAGAGTTTATGGCAACATCTTGTCTTTACTGTATACGAACTTCTGTAGTACATACTTAGCTGTGAGAAAATAACACTTCTCAGTCTATGATAGTTCTTCATTTCATGGTCTATGTTGTTTTTTCTCCTCCCTTCTCTTCTTTTTTCCCTCTGTCCATCTCTACAAGCGATTTTCTTTTGTAAAGCTTGACTTTCTGTTGGGCAGTCTGTAATACAGCCCTGTGGTACAAGAAGCACAGGGAGCTAACCAACCTAATAAACTATGTGAAGTAAGTTGTGGGACTAGGACTTCTAGAACTTTTATTCGTGCTGACTTAGGACTTCAAGTGATTTTCATGGATCACCAATCTAAAGCTGATAATTCACCGTATGTTTAATTCAGTGACCATTTGTTCTCCAGGCTACAAAACAGTGGTAGAAGCACCTTGGTTAAAGATAGAGCCACAGCTCAGAGGATCTTACCAGTGTCAAAAAATCTTGCAGTAATCCATGTTCAGTTCAGTAGAATGCAAAATTATTCTTCTTGAACAGCAAGATCCTTAGGAAACTAGCAGACAAGCAAGTCAGTATAGTCAGTCAGTCTCAGGTAAATGTGTCAAGGAATCCAAGATATGTCTTAGTCACTAAGAAGCGATGCCATTTCCAGGACTTACTTTGCCAGGGCTGGAGCTTAAAGATCAAATGGAAGACAAACAGTTAAAAAACCTCTAATAAAGAGGAGAAGGAAGAGGAATTTGATACGCAAACAGATACGGCTGAAGATATCTGCCTTTCGAAGTGGCAGGCCTCTGCTTGCATGTTTCTCACACTGGATAGACTTGGTTTGAGGCTTTTATCTCCAAGGTAGACTTTCCATAGCAATCTCCAAACTAAGCTGACAAGCTTGGTGACTTCCTCCCTCCTGTAGTGTGAAGAGTTCCTATATAGTCCTACCTTCTGGTCTTTCATTCTTAAAACTGCAGTACTGAGGGGAAAAAGTTTTGGTGATCAATCTGTAAGAAAGGTCGAATGTGATAAATTACAGCTTTGAGATTACTGTTGAAACTAATTGTGCGGAAGAACTCCTCTCCCTCACACATTACATACTTTCTTTTCTCAGCCATGATCTGGTCTGTGATCACCTATTTGATGTATTTCAAGAATGACGGTAACAGTGCATGCAGGTTTAGGAACCTTTCCTGTCTTGTTCTTGAGATCTGAAAAGAGCCTTGCTACAGTATGAGTAATTTATTTCAGATTTACATGCTTCTAGAAGTCATATCTGCTGATCACTGGTAATACCTATTAATTTGTCTTCTCTTTCCATATTTAAACTAATGTTTTATTTTGTTCTATCTGCTACCTACTTATTCCAGTGATGACTTTTATTATTGTTTTTGTGTTCCTGTTATTATTTGTGATTGCGTCCGTGATCTGTGTAATTGCACGACTGGAGTTGCAGTGTGCTCAGCACTTAGGTCCCGCTGCCAAACTATTTGTTGGTTTGGTCAACTTCAGCAGGTCGGTCAAGCTTTGATCTTACTACACATGTAAAATCTCAGCAATGTTTGCCTACCTTTGTAAAGCAATTTAAGATGTTACTGGTGAAAAGCACTCATTAAGAGCCAAGCGGAGAATGTTATGGTTACTTTTCAGAAATAATTATACAGCAATAATTATAGGGTAGGAGAAAGGTTTTTGGAAGGAGTAAGAACAGAAGTCAGCTTCTCGTTTTTAGCATCACACAAATTTATGGGTAGCTTGCTTTACATCGATGCCTTGTATAGCTTCCTTGTTAGGATCAAAGGCTCTTTAGTGTCCCCGTCTAGTAAAACTGTCAGTCTGCACCATCTTGCATCATATGATGTAATTGCAGCTTCTCAGACCCACGCTGTTCGGGTCAGAGTTGTCTCTGCTTGTTGAAAATCAGTAGAAGTAATAAGTTGTTGTCATACATCAAGTTAGTGCATCTCCAGAGGCTTGTAAGGCTGCCATGTCCCTTACCTCTCAACGTGAATTAACACATTTAACTAAAACGAAGAGAGAAACCTGTCAGAAATACAGCCAAGGAAATCTAAGGTGTCTTAGTACTTGAAGCCTGTGTTTTTCTTTTCTCTCTCTGTTGTCACTCTGTTATTGATACAGAAATATGATAGCTAAAAACTTAAACACTTTTCTTTGTCTCATCTTGCAGGCCGAAACAACAGCAACAAAACAATTTTTCCTTGTTTCCTTCTACAAAGGGCTGGAATTTCAGAGGGGTAAGTTTGGTATTGTTTCATTCGAATTCTGTAACATCCCCTTCTGTTTCATTCTGTTACAATGTTACTTTGTAGTTAAACCATGATCTGCCATGATGGCAGAACAATTAGAGAATTAAATTTTTAATTTTGCAACCTCCTAAAAGGCTTTCTAAAAAAAGACCAGTTTTTGTTTATGTGATTGGCTGATTTATTATGAGGGATGGGGGAAAGAAATTAACGTAAGTGGATTAAAATACAATGTGATTTAAAAAGAAAAAAAAGGGTGTATTTTCATATCTGAAAATAAATCAGCAAAAATGAGCAAATTTGCACAGGCTTTTAAGTGCTCTTTAATACAGATATTTGTGAAGTTACTTATTGAAAGCTTGCCTATGTGAATCTTGCAGCAATACAGTTGGAGAATCATGATAAAAATTACAAGTATTTCTGACAAGACAGAAGGGACTAGGTTTTATTTCTATTTAGTTGACCGAGCAAAGGAAATATGGAAGCATGTGTGTTTCCACAGTAGCTAAGTGAAAAGATACATGAAAAAGCTATGCAAGTGAAATGGAGAACCTTAGTATTTACTTATGGTAATAGGAGCTTTTATTTATGTCTACTTCACGTTTCAGAGGTACACTTCTTAGGTAAATAAATTCTTTCAGAGAGTCATGTTGCTCCCTCTGTGTCCCCTATGACCTGTGAAGGCTACACTGTTTGTTGAGAAACTTCATGTGATGGTGGTGGCGTTCCAGGGACAGTGGGGCGTTTGCCACTGGTGTCCGTACCGTAGCCTGGAATGCAGTCTGAAAGGAGGACTTGGCACAGCCTGTTGTATCTAAGTCATAGTGTTACTGTAATCTTTTCATTAAAGAAAGGGTTTTTCTGCCTTGCACACTCCATTTGCTGTCACCTCTAATATGGACTGACTCGTACTAAATCTAAAGAGTGTGTATAAATGTGTGTTCTCCAAGCCTCTTTTAACAAAAAAATTAAATAGAAAGACATTACTTAAATTGTTTGCTGAAAGGGTAAATGGCATCAATAGGTTTACTGCTCTGTATTGGTCATAATATGGTAAACTTGATTAAACCAAAATATTTTTTACAGTATCTAATACTGACTTTTGTGTTCTAATTTAATATTTTAAACAGAGCATCCACTCTGGTTTAATGTGAGCTTTGTGTTTTCACCATCTATTTCTTGCCTTGCACCACAAACCTACAGGGATAAAGTTGTCAATGTTACCAAGAAAATAGTTTCCTCGCAACATCATTGTCAAGAGTGCAAGGAAAATATCAACGACCTCAAATCTGTGGATTAATTTTAAGTTTCAGAGCTACCTTAAAAGTAAAATTGACTAGTATTTCTCCTAATTCTCACCTATGCTGAAAAAGTAATCAAGGGAGAAGGTATGAAAGTAGTGGGAAGAGTGTTGTAGCTGGAGAACCAGTGAACCAAGTTCAGAGAGCAGTAGCTCCCTGCAAGTAGGGCCTTAGGGTTGGTAAGTGTGGCAGCATGAAGTCTGTGATCCAGGTTACATGGCAGAGGTGTCGTGGGCAGAACAACAGGTAACTGGGAAGTAAAAGACTTCCAGAGTGAGGAAGAGAAATCCAGAACCTGAAATGAGATAGAAATGGGTAGTATTAGATAAGAAGGGGAGTGAAGGATCTTCAAACTGCATTCTCCATGTGTAGATGTTGGGAGTTCTGCCACCTTGTTTTTAAGGAAGCTTATGGGATACCAACACAGATGTCGAGTTCTGTAATTCTAATATTTCGTAGATTGCATAGGAATTGGCAGTTGCAGTTAATTGTTTGAAATAAACTCCTACAGCAAGGCGAGAGCCTGTGTCAGCTCTTCACTTGATCTGTTTGGATGCTGGAACCAAGACAGTTGAGCACTGGAAATGACATTTGCATTGTGTCAGGATCAGCTTTATTTTGATGGATGGAAAAATTGTGTTATGAGCAGACTTGAAGTCACAAAGGTTTTCATACATGTGGTGAATGATAAAAGGGTAACTCTGTAATTTCTCAAACAGGAGTAAAATCTTATTGGGTAAAAGAACTGAGTTAATGTTGACAGTGGAGCAGTGCCATGCTTGAGTATAACAAACAAAACCCTTGAGCTGACTTACTCATAGCTATGTTTTTTTTAAACATCTATGCTATTTCTGTATTACAAACTGTAATACAAAATCATTTCAACAGCCACAAAAAAATAAGAAAGTCGTTAAGCACCAAATTGCAATATTGTGTTTGTTTATCTATCCTCACTTTGCAGTCAGTGCACTGAATTTAAATGTCCCTGTGTCATGCTGATAAAGTGGGTGTGCTGAAGCATCCTTGAACATACACCAACCTAAAACCTCAAACTAAGATAAAGAAGGTATAGCTGCTAAACATTTACCAAAGAAACTCCTCTGCACTTTTGTTTCTCCTCTTCTGGTGAAATAAATTTCAGGAAGGAGAACCTTTTTTTCCATGTTGAAGCAGCTTTTTTAAGCCCCAGAGATCACATTTAGCTTAGATTTCCTTGTCAAGAGGGTATTATTTGTGTGTTTTACCAGTGCTGCCATTTTTAGATAATGGTAGCACTTACTTCCAGAACTGTGAGCAATGTTTAGGTATCAGTGGGCAGAAGGGAGGGATTTTTTTGTTTTTTTTTGGTTTTTTTTTTGTTGTTGTTATTGTTTTTAATAAATCAGGTGTGATGTAGATTAAAATTCAGGTTACTGAGCAGTGCAATCTCTCTGCTATATGCTCCTCCTGCATATACATGAGGAATCAGGTTAATTTGGTCTTTGAAGAGGTTCTATCATCAGCTGTCCAGCAAAGAGACTATAATTTTAGGGGGAAGAATTGTAATTTCAGAGGAAACAAGAATATTGCAAAATGGTGAGACAGGGTAACGGGAAAAACAGAACATAGGAGATGAGTAGGTGGATGTGGTACTTAAAGTAGAAAAGGAATAAAGCAAAGAAACGTCTTGGGTACAAGATTGGAGAAGGGAAGAGGAGGAAGCTGCAACTTAGGAGGAGGTATAGTCAAGACGGGGAAAACCAAGAGCAGTGAAAGATGCGTGAGAGAGCGTGGAAAGAGATAAAGTATGGAAATGGAGGAAGGCTAGTGAGTGTTAAAGCAGACATGGAAATATGGCATGGAGGCTGAAGTCTTGGCTGAAACACTAAAGGTTTATCAGTTTAGTCTTTGCAAAATACTGACTCTGGAAAGCTAAACATGCTGTGTTGGTGAGGAGCTATTTGTGGGCAACGCTTGGTAAGGAGAAGAGGCATGAACACCCGATGGGATGGGGCATTTCAGAGGTGGGTCAATTCAGAGGCAGGTCAGTAATGCATATAAAGAAAAGAACAGCACAGATCTTGGCACAGAGATTGTATTAATCCTATTTTTGCTCTCTCTTTTGTTGCTGTTAATTCTCACTCTTTTTATTCTTATCTCCATGCCACCCTTCCCTTAAAACCTTGATGCATATAGGCTTTCATCGACACCACTCTTTGGTGCTTATACAGAAGAGACAGAGAACCTCTCCTGAGGATTTCTGTTTCTTTGTCTTCTCTCCTGCTCCCTTAAAATTACTCACTTCCATTCTTTTTGCCAGCAGCATAATTTTCTAGACTGTTACTTCAGTAGTGCGTTTGTGTTGCTGAAAACCTTTAAATGATTTTTCTTCCAATGAAGTATTTAGATATATTTGCAAAAGTTCATAATACTTTTACATAGTACATAATAGTCCCACTGTTGATATGCTGACACTTTAAATCATTGTGAAGAAACTGCTAATCAAAATAAAAAAGTAGTTATCTGATTAATGAAGAATACTGGGGTATTCTGAAGAGGATGCTGGTTTTGTCTCCACTTGTCTCTCACTGATATTTCTCTTTACTGTTCCACCAAGAGCTAGCTTAATTTTCTGCATATTTTAAAACATCTATGTTATTTATTATTATGATGGTTTCTCTAGGTTTTTTCCCCTAAACACCAGATTTGGTTGAAGAACTTGAGTGCTAAAAATAAATAAATAGTGAAATCTAAACGAACATTTTCTTCTTAAAATAGTTTGAGGCATGTGTTTGGAGTGCAGTTGTCTGAAGATTGAAGATAATTTGCTGCAACTGGGCTTCTTCCTATTTCCTCCTTTTTTTGTTTCCTTTTTTACTTTTGCAAAAGCTTTAACTAACCAAGCCACGGATGTGGCTACCTGTGAGGAAGGCTGATCTAATTTATGAGAAGCTTGACATAAAAATCTGCTAACCACGCTGAAGGTCAGTTTTAGATGTGCAGATGGTTTGTTTGCTGATTTTGCTAGAAAAGGTGTCTTTTATGCCAAATGGGAAGAATTCCACACTTTAGAGACAGTGTTCACAAAACTGTGTATTTATTTTGTGCAGGCTGGCATACTTCAGTTATTCCCTTAGGGTAAATACATGTAAACAAAATAAAAGTTGCTAAAAGAGAAGTTCTTTCCTAGCTTTAACTTCATGATTGATTACATTCTACCACAGAAAGCAGCTCTTTACCTCTCTTGGATTCTGACTGATTTTGTTTAGTGACTGTATGCAGTGATACACATTTGCTTAAGTACTGATGTTACCTGTAACAGACACTCATTAGAAGTGGTATCAGACAAGCCTTTATTCACACTTACTGAAGTGAAATTATGTACTAATGTCTCTAGATCAAATGTACATATATACCATTATGTCATAATATGACCAATATGATTTAAAACACAAGTTATCGTATACATTAATAAGCACATATGGGTTTCTGCTGCACAACTGACAGCATAGCTGTGAGTTGAATAGTTTTATCTGTTATGCCTCAACAGTCAGAAACTTGTTCCTTTATGTGTCATAGAAAGACTCCTCCACGCGGGGGAGTCCTGCTGGCATCTGGGCTCTGCCTGGCCTGCCCTGGTGCTGATGCTCATCCAATTCCCTCTGTAGAGAGTCCTTCTGTTTCTTCTAACCTCTTGGGTGCTTGATCCCTCTTTGAGAAGAAAAAGTGCAAATTCCACATTCCTAGAAAAGGAGAAGATCCTTCCTAACAGATGGTATATTCCTGTGCTCCACTTTCTCGTTTTAGATCTCCTCTTTCTTATTCCAGTGGGTTGCAAGCTCTTCAATTTCAAAGTTTAATTGCCCTAGTGTTGCTTCTCTTTTACTGTCTTTGTTCAGGCTTGTATTTATTCTGCCATTGTGGAGGTGCTGTTGTGCCTCTGTCCAGCATTGACTTTCCTTAGGCCAGAATGTTTCTGATATCTGGTATTAGAAGAGGTAAGAAGCAATTCTGTAAGTCTTTCTGCTTTAATGTATTAGAAGACAGAGATGCTGTAAACACAGAGGCTGTATAACTGGCTCAGTTGAAGCTGAGTTTCTCTTCCTTGCAGTTCTTTGTAGCATGGCAGGAGCAGGGAAACTTTACTTCAGACTGTTGATAGCAGCAATGTAGGGGGGAATAGGAGCATTAAAAATTCCCTTCCATGCTACACAGGTTGTAGTCCAGAAGACTAGAGTTTATAAACTGTAGCAAGTAGACGCTCTCAACACTGATTTTTTTATTTGTAAAAGAGCTGAGTTTAATGTCTCCCTGCTTAACCTGTGGGCGGAGTTTTAAATGGTTTTACTTATTATTTGTTTTGTTTTTGAACAAACCATTGGAACTGTTGTTGATTAGTCACAAGACTAATTTCTCTTGGAACGGCAAGGTTTATGTTGGCAAACAAACAGAGATGCTATCAGAAATTCATTGTGTGGCATTTGCGTAACTGGATAGCAGTCAATTCCATCTGCAGTTCCAAAACACACATCAGAATTGTTGTATTCTTAATGTATATGGTGAATTTAAAAAGCAGTTCTGTGTGACCAGTTAGACAAATTTCAGAAACTTAGGAATGTGTTATTTCAAGCTGATGTGCTGACTCAGCATGGTTTAATTACCATGATATCCACAATGTGTGATGTTAGGTTAGCTGTGTCATGTCAGAATGTTTTATTTGAGATTCTAGCAAAACCTGGTTTGTTGATATATTTGTCCTTAGGTCTGTGATAAATGGCTGTGCCTCTTCATAGAAACAACAGGTAGTAGGAATTACAAGGTTCTTCACACACAATAGTACTGCAAAAATCATGATCACATGCTGGAGAGACATCTATGAGTTATTTGCAAATGAGTTGGTTACAAAGGAGAATGATGCGGGCTGGCTTTTAGGCTTTGCCAGGTTTCTAGTGGTTTGGGACTTAGGTATAAAAACTTGTGCATGTTTTATGAGCTGTTATTGCTCATGCAGTCTAGAGCGTGCTGTAATGCTTAGGACTTGGCAATGTTTTCATTAACTCAGTTCAGCAGCAGTTTTATTAACCTTGCACAGTTTTTACTTATAAAATAATCTACAAGTTAAGTACATAGCCATTAAACGTGCCCAGTTATGTAGTTTACAGAGTTTACTTTCCAGTTAATTACATGCTAGTTATATAAAATACACTTTAGATTATATGTTTCTTGGGGCAAGAATTTTGAGGCAGGTGTGTAGAGAGCACTTTGCTAATGTATTCTTGTAATGAAGAGACTGTCATAGGCTTTTACATCTGCAAGACTTTTCCGTCATGTGTTGTAAAAGGTGGATATTCTGTTTACTAAAGCTCAGTTATTCAATTAATATTTTGAGTTTTTCTGATAATGAAAATAGTGCGATATCTCCCATTTGGAAGGATTTAGTATAATTTAATGCTATCTTTTTGCAGACTCAGTACTTTCTTGAAAAATACTTTGTGCAGTCATTCTGTTGATATGGTAGGGCTTTATTTTATGAATCTTTTCAAGTGCTTAGTAATAAGTTTATTTTTGTTCTGGGTGTGGTTTGTTTTTTTGTGGTAGAAATATTCTGTATATGCTATAAACCCATCATGCCAGCTGTTTTGCGCATACAAACAATCCTGAGCTGGAAGCAACATGTGATAAAGCAGATAGGTCTGATAGTCATTCTCTTAGGTTAAGTTTGATGTTCTGTTATATAGCAGATTTCCTGTCTTTAATCATAGATTGGGTGTTACCTTGTACTCCTGCTGTCATTTACTGTTCTTTTCTTTGTTGAACAGCAGACAAATTTGACCCCTGTTCAGTTTAACTCAACCCACGCTCTGCTTACTTCTTTGTATTTATTTCCGCCATCCCACCAGTGGCTGCTCTTAGAGAACACTTGATACGAAGTTATGATTTCCTATGACTTTGCTTCAGAAACATGTCATGGTTAATGGGATGATGTTGTCCAGACGAATTTGCTGCTGCCCAGTCTTTAGAAACAGTTTTTGACTACATATTGGTATTTTATTGATGCTACACTATTTCATATTAGCAATTTTATTTTGAAAATACTAGTGGACATGAATGGTAGTATGCATTGATTTAATTTTTTGTTGTTTGTTTTCACTAATCACAATGCTTGAAGTAGAACCTGGTGTTATTACAAGCTGTTAAATACATTATTAACATCACCCTTTCTTTTTTTACCAAATCATTGTGATGGTCTGTTGTTGTAATTTCCTAGTACTTGTACTGTAGAGACTCACTGGCCAGTCTAAAGTTGATTGTAAAAGTTTCCAGTTTAGTAGTGTGTAGATAGTACTATTTAAAACTATGGAGTAAGTTTTAAATAAATGGGTTAGACATTCGGAAAAGGTCACAAAAGCATTATTTGCAGAAGCAGTTGGGAAATTCTCTGTGCTGTACTAGAGGTTCTATTTAAACATCTGCCTCTCCGTCTCCAGTTCGACAGGTTCCGATTCAGGTTGTCAAGTTGTACATGTGGCAGAAAGCTAAACAAAATCTTTCAAGTACTAAGAGAGAAGGAAAGCCTTCTGAAAAATTCTGAAAGAGCTTATAAACAATCCTTAAGAGCTGATGGAGAAAGAAAAGGAAACCATGTTTTCAATTGGGGGAAGCATTTTGAGTGGGTTTGCTGGTAGTCTCTGTGAAGACTGCTCTTCATCCCAAACACAGAAGTGCTTTCACAGCCAAATTCGCCCTGAGACATCTCAGTCTTAGAAAGAGCCCTAATTATTTTTAAACTAAGCATAAACCCAAGATTCTTCTTGAAAACTAATGCTATTTTCTGTGGTTAGAACATACATAGCAATTAGAAATTATGTCCATCTTTTAAATTCTGTCAGAGATGCATAATAAGAGCAACACAGTGATGTCTTTTATTTATAACAGCCTGGAAACAAATTTTGTTATTACTGGAAAAAAAATCTCCATTTTGCTAGGTATCATGTAAACATCATAATAAACTGTTCTTCCTCTAAAGAATTTATAAACTAAATGTTTGTAAGAACATACTGTAGCGTTTCTTAAATAATATCAAATTAAATTTTTTAAAGTAAGCTCAGATCTCTTAAAACGCATAAATTTCACTGATGGTGACAGATTTTGTAATTCCTGGGTAGATACTAAATCTAATAGAAGATATATGAAGCATTGCGTATAATATGAGCCTAACATGATTTGAGGTAATGCTCTAAACCTTTGTAAAGTGTGCATTTAAAAACATTTATTATGTTGTTATTGATTCAAAAGTTGTACACTGGTGCTGTCTCTAGATTGTGGTTAATTGTAAAGCTTTTCAGAGAGTTAAGTTTAGCATCCTTAAAACACTTGTACAGCACAATGAGAAAACTTTTTCAATCTGTTTGTGCCAGCAGGCTCCCCACTGAATTTGGAAAGCTTATTCCTTTTTCAAGCACTGTTTCAGGTTTTCAGTGATTCACAATCTTAAATATCCTCAAAAGAAGTAGTCCGAATTTCAACAATCACTGCATCTTCTCAGATACTTCCAGTCCAAAGCAGACCAGTAGCCTTATGAAATGGTCATAAAATGAGGGCAGTTATATCCATCCTAAAAAGCTTGGATTGCATACCCTCTCTGGAAGGATATAAGAAAAAGATGGGAATGGAGAATCACAGCACTTCCTCAGGGTACTCAGTTGGGCAGTGAGAGGTGCCGTTTGCTGTGGCACTTGCTTCTGGGCTTCTGCAGTCATATAAGCAATAATAACAATTACTCCTTCCTCAGTGTCTTCAGAAACTTGTCATAACCTTTCACATTCTAGGGAGCATCAGAGTTCTCCAAATCATTGTCTCTGGGAGTCTGTGTGAGAAATGACGAACTCAAGTTGGTTCGTACCGTGGGAGATGGGATGGGCAAATTTGGAAGTCTTGCAGAGAGTTTTCTATCAGTGACCATCTTTCCCAGCTCTTAGAAGGAGCCAGGTCAAGCCTCTGGATCTCTGCTTGGTTGTAACCACAGAGTTAGGAATTAGTTGACACCACCAGACCACTTCTTAGCACATGCCCCTTAGATAGAGGCCAGGGTTCAAGCCTGTGAGACATTATGCAAGGAGATTCAGTTAGATAAAATACAGTCAAAGGCAATGTATTTTGGTAACTTGGAGACGACTACCTTGTGAAACTTAGCTTTTCTTACCTTGAAGTACTGTAGCTTCATGTGGTGGCCAAAAGAGACAACCAACTGAGTATTTATTAAAGGAAAATATGTAGTGGAAGGGGCCGATGACCTAGCTGGAAGTTTGAGCGAGACCACTGAAGACTCGTTATTAGCAGGTCAGTCTCTCTCAGTTGATCTTGTCTGAAGAATGATTTAGCAGGCAAGTATAAGAACTCTCGGGAAAGCATTATATTTTGCGGTTTGGATTATGAGTCTGGAACCTAAGCCTGCATGTTCACTGACTTCAAGTTCTCAGTCATATTGATGGTATGCATCCAGGAAGTCCTTGCAAGGAGCAGATCCACAGTTCTGAAATTTCAAAGCATCTGGGAAGTTTTATATCACTGAGGTAGCAACAGTCCAATTTGGTGTTTTTAAGGCAGAAATAACTTTGAATGCTTTCTTGATGCATAAAGTGTGTAGCTTTCTGAACTCCAGTGAAAGGAAGATTCCCTGGGGTGCATAGGATGCAGTTGCTAAAGGCTTGCTTATCTAGGTTGCTGGAGAATCAGCAAAAATGGAGTTTCTTTCATCTCTTATATCAAACTACCAGGGATAAAACTGAATGTTGTACTTGACACATTGTCACATGCAAAAATTTGGGCACTGTTCCAAGCTCATCTTTGGGCCTTGATTTTGAGCTAATTCTAAAATGTTCTGTTCTGACTTCTTGTCCTGTTATCTCTGTTAATTTAAGAACTCCCACTTAGTGGATCCCTTAATTTCTGAAATACTGAAAGTTTTCTGTGAACTACATGTTTAAAAGTTCTGCCAGTGTCTACCAGCTGTGGTGTTTTCTGCATTTGGAGATAGTTGTCTGCCCTTGCATTTGAAGCCCATTGCTGCTGCTTAAGGCTGAGAATTGCACAGGCAGGAGATGGACTGTGTTTCAGTCATGAGGCTCACACCCCCCAAATACCCACCCTACTGCTCCAAAACATGTTTGTCCTATCTTTACCATACCAGTGCCATTCGCTTGTTAGCAATTTTAAAAACACTTTTGTCTGTTTGAAGGATTGTTCAAGGCAATCTGTGAGGAAAAACCACAACAGAGATAGACACGACAACACATATCACTCAGCTTCTGTCACTTCTAGTATGCTGCATGACAGGAAGCGAGAGCAAACTGTGTGCCTGCATGGGGAGGAGTTCCTGCCGAAAAGTGGAGAGACTTAGGGACTCCTTTGTAGCAAAGGCTTTTCACTGTCAAGCTGAATATTCAGAAATCTCCTAAAATCTGAGTACGATACCAAGTACCTCATGGTGTGGTGTTGCTTTTCTGTGCATCATAAGGTAAGTGTAAATTTGGGATCGTGTTACTTTTTATTGTTTGTGTTTGTGGCACTGTAGTAAGTTGAAATTGCATAGGTACTGCTTCCAATCCTGCCAGGATTTCAAATTAGGTATTAATGAAACAAAAATGTTGCTTAGCAGGAGTATTTCCTTCTGTAGGAACTTTGTTAAAAGTTTAGCTCATACACTTGGGTATTCCCAATGGGATGGGTGACAGTTTATTTTTCTCTGTGTATTGGTAGTTTATTGCTGCAGGATGGTGGCTTTATGATTTTTGCCTTTTTATCATACATGTGTAAACATCTCTGCAACTGTCTCCTAATGTGAAAATTAGGGTTTTGGCTGATGCTAAGGTTTCAGTGGGAACATTTATAACCTTATGCATAAGTTTGTCCATTGTCAAAGTGAAAGCTGTAGCGGATCCTGTTCACGGTGTGTTTACAGTGCACAATGATTCTGCTCTGCAGCATGTGGATGTGGTATCACCTGGAAAACTGGGTGCAGTTTTAGACATTGCAATTTGGAAAGATGTAGATGGAAAGGTATCAGGATTGATAATAACTGCAGAACATACAGCCTGTGAAGAAAGTTTAAAAAATTTAGTGCATGTTGCATGGAGAAAGATAAGCCTTGCTGTGGTGTGCAAGTATACATTTGTCTCTGTGTGGGAACAATTAAAAGGTTGGGACTTGGTCTCTGTGTTTTTCAAGGGCAGCATGAGAGTAAGTGGACTTATTTCACAGCAAAGGAGATTTAAGTTAATTATTTTTTGGGGGAAACACTTCCTGACTGTAATATTACTTAAGCAGTAGGAAAGAGTATACAAATACAAAATCTCTCATTTCAGACTTTTCAGCACAGTTTAGAAAGAATTGCCTTGTATGCATTGACCTGTTTTAAATGTTGCAATGATTATCATTAAATACTTGATTGTTCTTAATGATTTGTGTAGGATTTTGGGTTAGGGCTGTTGTGAATAAGTGTAACACATGAGGGTCACAAGTGCACAAATCTGATCTGTAACTCTAGTCCCAGTTTGTAGCATCCCTCCCCTGGTTGGAAAACTAGACAGCTTCCTCTTATTTATGAAACAAAGTTACTTGAAAATATTTGTGTGTATGTTGAATAAAATCATACTTGGAAGTTCTTAGAAATGTGATAAAGGTGGGGGCCTGTAGTGAGAGGCAGGCAAGTCAGGGATATGTTCAAGGGCCTCTTTGCTTTTGGCTTTGCTGTGGAGAATGTGGCTTAAGCATACTGAAGCTTAAGATTGGATTAATTGGGATAGATATATTTTAATTTATTTTTTTATGTTCCCTGTGACAATTTTCAATAGAGAGAGGTGGTTTGTGATAAATTTATTGGACAGAATGTTTTAAGGATGTTATCTGGAATGCTTTATGCAGTTCTGACATAAATCATGTTTTAAAAAGTAAATCAAAATTGCAATAGGCTTGGAAAGTTTTTAAGACTGACAGAGAAATGAAACTATTAAACTAGTGGAAATTAGTTTAATAGATGTTACATATTTGAATTCTCAGTTTCCATTAAATAGCTTAAGAATAGGACTGGTGATTTGCTAGCCACCATGCTGTTAAATTGGTGTAGTCTTTTTGGATGTATTTGCTGTGGGTATGTGTTTTAGATATCATTCACTTGAAAATTTGTAGCAGAAGAAATCTAATAAATGCCATAGCTTTCATGGAACACCAGGGAGATGCATGTCTGTGAAGTAAAATCACACAGATTGTTTAGCATCTACTAATCTTGGTGACCTCACTTTGAAATCTTTTAAGTTTTTAAAATTTTGTCTCCTGTTCCATACATTTTGTCCAAAGTGACTGAAGTTTTTATCTCTGTCAATTTTGGTTGAAACTGGGCACCAAGTTTTACAAAAATAAAATAATTCAAGAATTAGGAGTCAGTGGGATATCAACCAATACCCTATAAGCCTTGGTTCACAAGAAATGGAGCTGAAGTGTTTCTGTATGTATTTATATGTATTAAACCCAAAAATAGATACAGCAATGTGGAATTTTAGTGAAAGTGGTATGTTTTTATCTGCAGAAAAATCCATTTCTGGTGCAGCCATTTTATCCATTCTGTGTGATGCTAAAGAGCACTCAAGGTTCTTGGGACAAAAGCCATATAAAGGAACCTGATTTCTATTCCAAGAAGAAAAGTTTCACCTCTTACATACACAGATGTAGCAGGTTTGGAACCAGAAGTGGTGTTTGACAGCCGTGGTTAAATCGTCAACTGCAGCAAGTACAGGTCATTGCTGCCCAGTCGGGGGAAGTCCCCATGCCTTCAAGTGCCCAAAACCTTTAAGGGATCCAGGGGCTGTTTGCATGCTGACTGGCGATAGTACTTGGAGGCACAAGGAACTGGATCTGACAGATCCCAGCTGAGAAGTGCTTGTGAGTAGAACAGAAGATTAATCTAAATAGTGTATCGACTCTTTTAAATTGCACCTTAGTTTTTATTTATATGCTAAGTGAATTTAGAATCCTTAGATATTGATTGTGATAATTAAAAACGTAATTTATGCAGTATTCTTCAAGTTCTGACTGAGAGAAAGGATTGCATAGTAAAGACTGTTTAGGCTTGTAACAAAGAACTCCTATGGAGAAAGAAATATAAGTATGTAACATATGTCATTTTGATTCAGACTTTATAGCAAACTCTGAAAATGTTTTAGCATGTTTTGACTTCCTGCTGTATTCCAGTGACTGACATTCTCCCCCGTCTTTGGAAAACGGGAAGGAAGAAGGTTAAATAAAGATAGAATAAATACCAGTCCTCAAACAAAGCTCTGCTGATCCTTGTCCTGACAGCATCCCGTCCATGCACACCCATTTCCTGTTGTTAATGTTAAACGCACTGAATGTAACTTTCATTTCATTGTTCGCTTCAGTGTTCATTTTATATTACATTGACCGGAAAATCTCAAATCCATCACAGTAAGCACCACAGAAGTAAAGTTTATGCTCCGCGCTGAGAAAGATGAAAAGGAGCTGCTGCCATTTTGTGTGGCAGAGACGATGCGAGTGATTGCTCAGAAGCGCTTCGGTAGTTTCGGTTCTGTTGCTGACACCCATATATATTCTGTTGCTGACACCAATATATGCCAAGAGTGTCGGCTGGGCCTGTGCGCAGCGGGAAATAGAACTGGCAAAGCTTTGTACCAGGCTCGGTGCAAACTGTGCGGTCCAGTCATCTCTGAAGGTTTCTCCCTTAAAAGGAATACAGCTTTTGATTAGATTTTTGTGTTGCTGTTGAGAAATAGAAACCTGTAACATCTCTGGTGTTCTGAACAGTAGAGGGCAGCGGAATTATACACGGAAACCAGTTTGATTATAAAAATAAGGAATTTTTGATTCTCCTTAGGGTTTAAGCAAATCCTTTTTGCCAGTATGACATATAACATAAAGAACTGTGATACTGGAATGCAAGTTAACAAGTTCCAGTTTGTTTATTTATTTATTTAAATACATTAGAATTCAGTATTCTGATGTTATGGTCCCAAAAAGCATGTATGATTCAGCATTCTTACTTTAAGATGCTCTTGCCCTCCCATGCCTGCAAGTCCTTAAAACCTTCATTGGTACAGCCGTGGAAATGAGAGAGAAGCAGGGAGGAGTGCTAGCACTGGCATGGAGGTGAGTGGTAGGCTATGATGAAGTGAAGAGGGCTGTCCTTAAAAGGTGACAGAAGGTGCATCTCCATCTGAATGAGCTTAAACAAGGGATTTAATTATCGCTTGTTTGTGAAATTGTAATTGATAGCTCTGAACCGAACTTAGGAGGAACACCATATTCAACAAGAAAATGAGTTTCTAGCTGATTACTGCCGACAGAGATGCTTACGTGGTTAATATGACATGGCCTCCCTCTATACGGACGTTTTAGAACTGTGCATGGTTATCAGCCAGGCCACTTTTTTTTTTCCCTTTCCTTTTTTTGCATCTGTACCTTTATTTCATCTCAGACACTTGAACGTCAGTGCAGTGGTAGTGTGATAAGATGGAGAATGTGTAATCTATGTGAGGCTTGCTGAAGCTGGGTAATGCGACACCACTGCTGGCTTTTCTAGTTCACTTCTGAAGTCTGCTTTGTGATGTTTATATACCACCACCTGCGGCAGGAAATGTTAAATTACTGATTATTCAGCTAATCTTGAGAGAGAAGGTGGTTAATCCTTTGCCTAGTAAATTTATACCCAATATAAGCTGGATCCGAGACGTATTTTCTGAACTGAGTGATTACAGCAGGTGAGAAAAATGTTAAATAATTACTCAGAATTTTGTCCTGTTTTATTAGGAAGACCAAACTGAAATATTTTAAGTCTTCTTTTCCAACTGTGGAAGTTCTTGAAACATTTTAAATCAGTCTTAAGAACTGAAATATTGACTAGTTCCAGTTCAGTTTGCCATTATTCCTTTCACCCTACCTCACTTTGTGCTTACCTTTTACCTGTTTTATACTATTTGTGCCTCATCTCTGGATTCTGTCGTGACTCCTGATCCTCCAGACTCTGTGATATAACTAACAGGGAGCTTGATACCTTTGAGATCATTGGAATTAATTTGAAATGGAAGCATTGAAACAGATCTTAAAACACAGAAGCAACAGCAGATGGAGGTTTTGGGGCTCTTTGGGACGAGGGATCAGCATGTTATGGATGGGTGTGGAAGTACTGGTAAACTATAAAGGAAAAAAGATGAAAATTTTAGTGCCTTAATATTTTTTTGAACTGACCAGGTTCTGTGCATGTTAGTCAGAATTCTTAGATAAGAATTAGTTTGCTTAGAATCACTAATGTATTTGAATATATGCATGTGGATTTTACTGCTAAAAATTATTTACATATCAAGAAAATTCGTAAGCTAACTGGATTTTTCGAAAGAATGTTGCATGAAAACAGTGCGAATAGAAATTCACGTGAAAGTCTGGATTATTGCTGTGAGTTGGTATGATGGTATATTCCTGCCTTACTCCCAGCTGCTTAAACACTGTCTGATTCCTAGTGAAGAAGGCGGTCATCAGGCTTTTGATGTGAAAGCTCCTTGCAGGTTGAGAGAATTCCCATCTTACTGAGGAGATACTGATTGCTTTTCAAAATTAAAAAACATCTTGTAGCAAAGCTGTTTTTCATGCAGACGTAGTCCACTCTTTGGAGTGTGGCTTGAGCCTTTACTGGCCTACGGTATTCGACTTTTTCTTAAGTGTTCAGTCTGTTTTGTCACCTCTTTCCACATTAATCCCTTCTGGGTTTTATTTTTTTACTGTACATGATCTCTTCAAATTGTTTTTCTTTAGTTGGTTTTGGTTTTTAATTTAGTCTAACAGAGATATGTCCTTGCTAGTAGTCTGCCATAAACTGGGGAGGAGCATAAAACCCAGAACAGTGAATCTCTTCCTGCCTTTTTCTCAACAGTGAAAATGATAAATTTTGTTGGCTAATTGGTTTTCACTTTTCAGTATTGTTAAAAATTTTGTTTTTGCTTAGGGATTTTTATTTTTTTTTAATAAACGTGTATTACATAGGACAGACTTGCCAAAAATGTAGTATTTATGTATTAATGAATGAATGCATTCATTGGGTCATTATTCATGATGCAACTTTATTTTGTAAAATTAGGCACTGGATGAGGAGATCATTCACATAATTTGTCTCTGACTAGTTTCTGTTTCCATGCATGCTTTTTTAGGGGCTTCCCTTTGAAAATGCAATGTGTGGTGATGTTTTATTATGAGAATTGGGATTGGGAATCCACAATTACTCTCATTATTGAACTTCACAAAAAAAAATATGTTAACTTGCATTTTGCCACCTAGAAATCATTTTAAAGAAACTCAAATTATTGCTTGTCTGGAAAGCTGTTTTTTTAACCTAAACTTAACAGTGCTTACCCAAGTATTTTTTTAGTTCATTGCGTACTTCTTCTTAATAGGACATTCAAAGGAACCACAGCAGAACATGTTGTGATATATTTGCCTTCTTTTTTTTTTTTAAAATAAATAAAATATATATATGCATGCACAAATACATATACACTATATTTTTTAATATATGAGTGTGTATATATATATGGACTCTACATATTTATTTAAATCATATATTAGAACCCCAGTTTTTTACAAAGCTGCTTTCTTCCAATTACCAGTGTTGAAGTGTGCCCAGATATATGTTCTGGAAAGACTTAAGATTTTAAAATATTTTCATGTGAAAACAATTTCAAATATGAAATAATTAAATGGTTTCTAATTTTTCTTTATTTTGGACTTTTTGCATCTAGGAGGTAGAGAAAGTCTATTTTGCTAGAATGAATTGGATCCTTGTTAGTTAAATGGATTTTTGTATGAAAAAAGGCCTAAAAAGTAAATAATTTTGTGTTTTGTTTTGAAATGAGTCTGTCTGACTTGAAAAGTTTATGGGTATTATGCTTATGCAAATACATTGTCTTGAACTATTATTTATTTTGATGCCAGTCTGCTTGTAGACACATATCTAAGCAATTATAATGGATAGATGAGGTAGAAAAAGGCAATAGTTCTTCTAAAAAGCATTTCCTTCCCCATCACAGGATGGGGGTTTTTATCAAGTTACTTTTGTGCAGCTTTGCATTTCATCTCCCACGTGGTAAAATAAAAATCTCTGGTATTGATAACTAAAATCCTGTGATGGAGAGAGGATGTTAATCCACCCTTCCTATAGCAATGTCTTATTGGTCTAATTCCTTGTATTAGATAACTGCTTTAATATATAATTGAATCGATTGGAACAACTCCTTCCTGCTCTGTTCAGAGCAGGAAGTGTTCTGTCTCTGTAGCTGTGGATGTAATCAGAGTCTTGTAGGCAACAGGATTACAAACATGGAGCAAGATTCAAACTTTCCAACTTACGGTGCACCCCGTCATCATGGTCTGGGGACTTAGATATTTTTCTTTTTTGATTTCAAAAGACAAAACCCACATAACAGATGTGATAGAAAACTATTTCACTTCACAGGTATATGCATGTAGTGCATCTGTGTCCTCAGAAAACAGACAAATCTCTCTTCAGAAGAGATACTTGTTGGGATACTTTCCTCATGCAGACACGTACACCTTTTTAAAGGTCAACAAATATTGTGCAGAAAAGGAGAGTTACATAAATGTTGCAGTCTGTCCTCTTTCTCTAGCAAGGCAAACAAACAGCTTCATAATGTTTTCCAGTTCAGTTTCTTTCAAGTACATGTGAATTCTAATACACACGTGTTTTGCAATGAGATAGCAGGTGGCAACTGTCCATTGCTCATAGCCTGATATGGAGTAATCGGAGTATTTTGTATTTAATGTATTTTGTACAAAGCTGCAGTATGGCATTATTCATGTAAATAATATACACTGGAGATTAGGAGTGATCTTATTTAGTAAAGGATAGCATACTACCTTTTAACTGGGTTATTTTAAATGTTATTACTCTGAATTTAAAATACGGATGGGTTCTAATTGAATAATTCAGTTTAAAATTTCAGGAATATTCACATTAACAGTTTCAATGTGCTTCCCAGGAACAAAGATAGGAAATGCTTATGGTTGTGTGTCTTACAGCTGTATCCCTGTTTCATATTGTTCATAATATCTTGGGACTTCTTGTGGGATTTTAATGAAAACAAGAACTGATACAATCTCTGACTGGATGTGGTTCCATTAAAACAACACACCTATGCAGCATATTAGGATGTGATTATGCATTACACATGAAAGAAATGTAGCCTGTGTATATAACTCAGGCGTGCTCAGGTATCCATAAGGGCCTCAACTTTTCTGTTCCTTGACGTGCTTCTGGTTAAATCTCCTGTAAGATATCTGCATGGGTATACTCATGGACTTCCTTGTGTATCTTGTCTTAACATAGCACACTGTGTATGGAATTTCCTTCTCCCTTTTGCACATGATACTTCAAGCTGTACAGTCCTAAAAAAAAATCACAACCAAACTACTGTGTTAAAACTGGTGACTGCTAGAGCCATAGATAATTGTAAGAAATATTAACGAGAACTAGAGGTACTTCATATGCACTGCTTACTTAAATTCTCTCAGGAAGTACAGCTTTTTCATAAATATGCCACTTAACTGATTCGAGTATTGGGCTATAAATTTGTTTTATCGTCAAAGATCCTTGGCTTTGCAGTGAAGCTCATTCCGCTGTGAAAGTGTGCAACACACACGGTGCTTAATTATGTAACTACTGTTTGGAGTTGATCCTAAAGCTGTTATGCTGTTCTTCTAGGATCTGTTGTCAAAAGAATGCACGGTAAACTGTTGCGATCAAAATGGAGTGAAGTTTGTGTTACTTGGTGTGCCGTTTGTTTTAAAACATAAAATAGAGAACAACATTTACAGGCTGATTTTTCTGAAACATGAAAGATTCGAAGGTCAGCTTGTTACAAGACAGGGCTTGTAACTCCTTTGGGTAAAAGATCCTCACAAAGAGCAGGAATTAATTTAATGAGCAACTTATACTCCCTGCACAATATCCACTGCAATCTTTGCTTCTAATCCACTTATTATGGACAAAGAAATTTGTCTGGTAGCTCAATTATTGGACTTTTTTTTTTTTTTTGACATGATGTTTCCCACCTCCTCATCCCCTACCCCCCTTAAAATGATAATAGCTTTTGAAACTTCTAGAAAATTTGTAACATCAATCTTGCCAGCAGGGCTTGGTAATATTTAACATTTTCTGCATGAAATGACTTGTACGGCATAGCCACTGAGACAAACTTAGAGCATTAGTATAGTATTGCAGACTTCCAGGTAAGAAGACTAGTGTAGTATACATGTTAGGTGGGACTGGTTTGTGTGCTGCTTTTCAGTAAGAGCTGAAATAAAGTGAGGAATCATCCTGTAAGGCAGAACCAGAGATCTACTTTGTAGAGGCTGTCCCAGGCTCATTCGATATATGAGTCTCTTCATCCCTTTTAATGTGTACATCGCAGATGGTACTGATTTGTTCTGCATGAGCGTATTGACATTTACTTATATAACCAAAGAGGTTGTTTCTAAATTAGATCTGAGCATGTTAGTATTTCCTACCAGCTACCTTTTGTGCTGTGCACGCCTGTGCCCCCGGCACTGCTTTGTGCAGGATACCTCTGTACCCACTTCCAGGGGAGCAGTCAGAAGCCTGCGGTGTCTGTTGTTTTTTTTGCAGGAACAGGATGTCCTGTCTCATTCAAGTTCACTTTAATCTTGTAGCCTTGTTAACAGGCTTGTACTTCATACCAAGTAATTTGTAGGAAAACTGAAGGATACATTTGTATCTACAGACTTTTAATTAAGTTTGAGGAATAGTCTGCGCTATGTTCACAGAATGACAGAATGTTAGCAATTGGAAGAGACCTCAAAAGATCATCTAGTCCAGCCCCGCTGGCAGAGCAGAATCACCTACAGCAGGTCACACAGGAATGCGTCCAGACATGTTTTGAATGTCTCCAGAGAAGGAGACTCCACGACCTCCCTGGGCAGCCACTAGGAGCTTTGGAAATGTTACCCTTTGGGCAAAGTACTGACTTCACAGATCCCATCGCTGTTTTCTGTTTTTCATCATGAATGCATGCTGGCTAGCCCTAGAATAATAATTCAGATCAGTTTATCCTGTGGAAGAGAACAGCAAACCTTCTAAAACACCACTACAGGCTAAACAAAAATATGCAGTATATTTTCTGTTATTTCTGTTTGTTGCTCAGTGTGGTCTAGTCCAGAAATTTCTGTTTTCTATTCTGTCCTTTAACTTGTTGCTAAAAATCTGTACTGTAATGGTAAGAGGATTTGAATTGTGCATAGTCTGAGAGTGAAGAATTACTTTTCATAAAACATTTCTCATTGTGTCATGTGGTGAGAAAATTCATTATCCTGTTTCTGGATAAAGATGTTAAAGCAGAGCTGTACTTGACTTCAGAATTACCATTGTCAGAAAAAAGTGAGACAGGTTACTTCCTAAAAACTAGCAAAATTGCATTTAAATGATTATACATTTCGAAGATGTACTGAAAACTAGTGACCAAATGTAAAACATTTCAGCACCTACAGTTTAATTTTAAAATGTCATGAAGTCAAAACTTCTGGATTTTATGATAAATATTCCTTATCTATGTTCATGAAAGAAACAGTTCATGGAAACTGTGAGTTTGACCTGGTAGATGTAATGCTTGTTTTACTGGCTTGATGGAGTAAAATCTCCAGGCTTCAAAAAAGCTAGGAGCATGCGTACAGGAGAAGGAGGAATATAATTTTTATAAATCTCTATATATTTTTAATAGTTAAAAAATACCTGTACAACATGCAACTTTTGGCTTTTAGCTGAGATTTTGTCATCTCGTATGATAGGAGCTCTATATGGAATCTGTGTGGGTTTTTTTGTTCTTTAAATTACTCATCTTTGACTTCTGTAGACTGGAAACTAATTCCCAGCTGTTACTACGTGTGGATGCTTATCTCTGGTTGCCCGTGGAAGACAACACAGCTGGATAAATAAGGATCATGTGTTCTGTGACTTCTCTTGTTTCCTAATCTTCCTGGCCTGGTAGAAAATGCAGAGCTCTGTTAAATGAAATTTCATACTTCTTATTTGAAGGTCATGAAGATTAATCTTGTGGTGAATCTGTGAAATGACCTGAGGGAGGACTTGCCATTTTCCAAAACAAGACCTGAATATAGAGCAGAATGCAATCACTGACATGGATATTGAAATCCAAATATATGTTAATTTAATTCCTGCAGTACATTTCACCTCTTATCCTCACTCTAATATTGACTGACTAGGAATAGTACTTGATTGCTCAGTGTATGTTTTGAAAAATGTAGTATACACTTCTGACATAAAGTACATTTTTTTTTCTCCTTATGGTCTCATTAATTACAAAACTTCATGTCAAGTGCCTAAGTACAACTTAGAATATGCAATACTTATTTCTGCTTTTAGTTAGAAATAAGTTTCTTAACTGAAGTGAGCTTACCTCTCTTTGAGCAGAAAAAGGAACAACATTTAATTTGCTAATGTGCTAAGAGGTAGCTTTTCAACTTACGAAAACAGAGTTTATATTCATGTGTATGGTGATCATGATGGTGATAAAATGATTATATGTATGTACACAGATGTGTGTGTTCGACTTCATTGTATATACCCGTTTCTTGATCAAGCTAGTGGTAGTAGGTACTATTCATCAAAACTGAGCTTTTTTTCATTTTGTTTTATAGAAAAAGAGAAAACAGAGTACTCAAGATGAAGATACAATCAGTATCTGCAGCCTGGATACAAGTGTGAGTAATTTTATCTTCCTTTTTGCATTCCCTTCCCACCACCACTAACACATGGCTATTCTGGGTACTCTTGTTTTCATACGTAGCATGAGTAACTCCTTCTGCTTATTACTAAAAAGTTGATGTATTACTGCTCTTCTTTCTTCCTGTGTTAAAACTTTTAAAGAGAAATATAAAAAGTCAAAATGACTTTATTTTATTCCACTGTATCATTAGTAACTGGTTATCTGGACAAGAGGTCATTGTGAACACAGGCTTAAAACCAGACCTTACATTCCATTGCACGACTGTATGAGAAGTTTCATTTTGGTTATGTCAGTGGTCGCTAATGTTGATGTGAAACGATATAAAGTGATATTCATGCAAATGGGAGATCTACGTGTGTCACTGCGCAAGTGACATGCACATCGCACACAGCCATGCTACTCTCTCACACACTTCAGATGTGAAGATAACATCAGAAAACATGCTTTATAAAAAATACACAAATTATAATGTGCATAATTTTCTGTACAAATATACTGTTTCCAACTTGTGAATTTTTTAATTGCTTCTGTAAGTAAAGGTGAAATATTGGCATGTCCTATTATTTATTTTTACATTATGACAGTGACTAATGTCTGCTTACTTCAGAAATAATCTATAAGGACCAAACTCTTTCTGTTGATTTTGGTGGATGTTGAATCAAAGTATTAATGAATGGTGTTATACAGTATGCTGACATGTGGGTTGTTTTTAATGTGAAGTTGTGGCATAAAGGTACTTGCATTTATCATTTCAAATTAATGTAAATTCAGTAGATGTAGGAAAATTTACCATTCCTTCTGTTCAGTGTTAGTGTCATCGTTTTCAGTGTTTTGTTTGCAGTCAGCTGTTGAACCAGTTTTCCCTTTTAGTAGACCTCTCATGTAGTACAGACAGAAAAGGTCAGTTAAACAGAATAACAGCTGCTCGTTTTAACAGGTTTTTATTTATTGACACGTCAAACCTAGTGCTGTGGTTTCTTTAATGATCAGATTTAATTTTGGTTTTGAAGTATACTTGTTCTTTGAAGAAGCAATTACATTTAAGGATTCATCTGCCATTGCATGACTGCAGACAAATATAAGCTCTTGTAGGCACTTGAAGTGGGCTGGGTAGAATCTAGAGCCATTTTGGAGATCATAAACCCACAGTAGCCTGACCCTGTCTGTTAGCTAATATTTTAACGTTAGTTGATCACATTAGACCTTACATTGGGCCCAACTTCAAAGGAATTGTTATTCCATTAAAGGAGTTTTAAAGGAAATATTCTTCAGGGAAATTTCAAAATTGTTGACTATTTATTCTGGACAAATTGATGGATTTTTAGATGCCCGATTCTGATGAGGAAAGGGAAATACTGGTTTTAACTATTTTCACCTTTCTATAAAGACAGTATATTTTAATCTTGCATAATTAATACAATTACATAAAATTCTCTTGTGAAGAAGCTTCTCAGGTTGCTGTAGAAATACTTGAATGAGTATAACTTCTGTTTTGCCTGATAGTTGAAGATTTAATATTGCTTAAAAGGTAAAATTTCTGTTAATAGGTGAATTCTTAGAGGAGGGCAATCTAATGTGATCTTACTTCTGAATTTGGCCCACAGAAATGAAGACAACATAGAGCAAAGTGCTGTTCATGGTTTACTGATAAGCAATAGAATGTCATAGAATTATAGAATCATTAGGGTTGGAAAAGACCTCTAAGATCATCTAGTCAACCTAACGCTACCATGACCAAGATGCTTCAAGAGTTCATAAACTGGTTTATTAAACTAACTTGTTGGTCTCAGCTCATTTTATTGCCAGCTTAAAGAAGTGAATTTTTAAATTCCCTCGGTGTCAAAGAGTTTGTGATAACTTGTGACAGGTGTGACCAGCAGACTGTGAGGGCTGAGTGTGTGAACAGGCAAGACCACTGCAGTCTGAAGTCTGTATTTAAAGGAACATGTACATATTATCTGAAGTGCTTTTGTTTGTGTTGGGCTTCGCCAAAAGGCTTAACTTATACTCAGTCGATACAGTTAACTCTGCCTGTAGTGTGTTTCATGCTTGTGCTCTTAAAATGGTGATATGTTCTAGATTTGCATATGTATATTGATTTTCAGATATTATATAATTAACATGGCTTGCATAAAGGTTTTATAGATTTACCTTTAAAGCTTGGAGAACTGGGACTGAGTTTGAAAGATCACAGAGGACTAAGTACTTTTCTGTGTTTGAAACACCTCCCTAGAGCTCTGCAATTCTCCATATTCCTCCTTGTGCAGACACTGTGTCTCCTTCCTTAAATTCTGAGCTGCTTCCAAATTTTCTCTGCCTCTGCTTTCACTCCTCTTGCTGCTGCCACTTTGTCCTTTTCTGATACCCGGACTTTGAAACGGCATTCAGTCTGTGCAACCCTCTTCAGAACCTGATGGAGAGCTGGAGGGAGTGCAAGGGCTTGTGCCCCTCCATCAGGGTCAGGTAGCCAGTCTTTAGTTGTGTTCCGCACCTTCCTTGGGAACAGGACATTCATTTAGCTTCTGCGAGCCAGTTTTGGACTGTTAGAGTAATTGTAAGGCACTCTGCAAAGTTATGATAGACTCTGTTATCTGGAGATTTTTACGTAGAGCACTCGGCAAGGTAGTTAAAAGTGTTTTTAATGGCTGTTGCAAAAGGGGTAACTGCAAAGTAGTTGAAATGTTGCAGTGGTGACAGATGATACAGTGGCTTCATTAGTCTAAACTCGATAAAATACTAAGTAACTCACAAGGTATCCAGAGCAAAAAGCTGGTAAAACCTAATACAAACCTTGCACTTTGCATAATAAAATTAGATTTATTAAAGTAAAATAATATAATAAAGTAAAATTTTCAAAAGAAGAAACAGGGTGATGGTGTGCAGTTCTCTGCAATCAGTTGTATGCAAAATCGCTTCTAAACTCATGGAAGTTGCTTTTGTTTTCTTGTTATACTGAGGAGAAGGAACTTAGAACAAATACCCAATTAACTAGACAAGTAAAATGCTTTCATAAGGAAGATAAAATTCCACATGGTTATAAAGAACAGTTATCATTACTGAAAATAAAACTCTTCCAAACAATCATTTCTTAGTCCTTTCTAAACCGGAGCAGTCTTGCTGCTCCTCTGTCTACTTGCACGTTAATAAAAAACACCCCAATATAAAATACAAACACAAAGTTATCCATACTTAAGCTGTATCTGCATACACTAGATGAGAGTTCATTAATTTTGATTGCTTTTAGTGCTGAGTGATCGTTTGTTATGTATTTGAGAGTCAATATAACTGCAACATTCGTTGACCTAATTAAACTTAATTATAAACTCAATAATATTTGATTGGTAAGGTATGGCAAGCTAGCTTTGAAAAGCTTAGAGAGGATTACTTCTACATCAACTTGTCAGAGTTGAGCTAATTAAAATATATATTGTATCTGAGTCTTTTTCTGTCTATAAACTCTGGGCTGTTGCATGTTCATTGTATAAAAGGCCTTCAGCTTGCCCACTAAGATGTATACAGTAAGTCTGAATTATGCATGACTTTTTAATATTGCCCTATCAAATAGGCGGTCAATGCTCCATGTGGATTCAGACTTCATTAGAAAGTGACTGTTCTTAATCTATTATTAATCCATCGTATGATTGTTGTAGACTAGGTACTGTCTGCTGTTGGTATTGTTTGGAGTAGTGTAATGTCATTTATCTTAGGGCGCTGTGTTGTTTTTCTCTTGCTGTTTCTTATTAAACAAGGCCTACAAGTGCTCTGCTGGTGAAATTCATAAATGCTCGTTACCCTGCATTCTTTTCTTCCCCCTATTCTGGAATGATCTCATACTTCCTGTGCAGTGTCGCAATACAATTACTCTTTATTTATGTGAACAGCTTCTCAGAATTTGGCTAATTGTTCTGTAAAGTCTCACAGATTATTCTGAGGAAGATAGCAAATGTGTGATGAAGTTGGACATCTTCAGTACAAATCTGTATCAAATATGCCAAATCCTTTGGAAATGTGGACCAAGTTGTCTTAAAACCTAAATGTGTAACTGGAAACTGAGTAAGAAAATGGCCTCTTGTATGAATTCACCCAGTTTATAGAAATTAAAGCCAATATGTAGATAGCTTAGATGAAGTATGGTTGTTTCATTTTTAACTTGAACTATAACAATACCTTACTGTGACTTGCTAGCTTCTATTCTTCTGCTCCTGTTTAATCTCATGTACAAGGCATAATCTGAGTACAACATCCTGTCCTACAATACAGAGAAGCCACTGACCTCGGGGTAGTGTTTCCCTTTTATTATTTTTTTTTATCTGTTCAGAAATTGGACATGGAAGAAAAAAATACTTTGACTAATTAACACATACGGCAAATTCAGTACATCTCTTAGTATTAAGACTATTAAGTGATCCTGCATATGTTAAAGCTTCCCAAAGCATTTTTTTCTTTATGTGCAGTGTGCAGATTGTCTTAATAGTTCTGATTTGATATGTATTTCATATAAAACACTGTTAGCTGGTTAGCTCAGTCAGTTGAGCATGGCGCTAACACTGCTAAGGTCGTGCGTTTGATTCCCGTTCAGTGTTGCCTGATCTAGTTGAGAGGTGGCATCCCTGGTGGCAGGGAGGCTGGATTAAAATGATCTCTAAGGTCCCTTCCAGCTTAAGCCATTCTATGATTCTAAACTGAAATATCCGTAACAGTAGAGCAAGACAGGCATTGTGAAACCCCTTACAGGAACGCAGGGATACTTTTCAGATACTGCAAAGCTGTTGCTTATACTCTTGCCATTTGTTTCAATTGCTGATCAAATCTTAAAATTGTGATAAAGTCTTGGGAGCTATGGCAAACTTGTGGTACTAAATTGGAAACAGATTATATATATGTATCTCAAACAGAATCTGTGTAGTACATATCCTATTCTATGCTGCCTTTAGAACAGCGACTTCCTAAGCAGATGGTGGTTAGCAGTGCAGTATTTTCCACTTACCTTTTTCAGTGTAGTAATTTCATAAGTTATTCTCCTGAATGAGGCTTTTTTTCTTTATGATATTCCTTAATAATGGAAAATGGCAATTGAAGTTTGAATTCAGTTTGAATTACTTTTGAGTTACAGAACCAAACTTGATGTATGCTTATTTTCAACATAGCAAAATTGAGAGCATTTGTGAACAGAAGTTAGCCAGATGTTATGGACAGTTATGAATTTGGATATCCATTAAGAACTGTGTGTGGTGGTTGGCTTGATGAAGATTTGCAGAAGAGATGTAGTTACATTTCATCGAAAATTGAATCAAGAAAGAAGAGCTATTTGGTTTACTTTGAGGCCAAAATAAAAACATATTATTTCGATAGTGGTAAATGTTATATAATACAGTCAGTTTTTCTAAAATTAAATTTTATGCATAGTCTCTGGTAACTGTATTTTGTATTGAATCTATGATGTGGGCCATGCAGACAGAATTTGTAAGAAAAATGAAGACTCCATGTAAGCAACGTGCTGCATGTTTGTTTTAGTCAGAGTTGAGTTTTTCCAAGTTACAGTATATTTTTTAATTAAACAGTCTATGTGTAATTCTGTGGAAGAGGGAAAGGATGATCCATATGTCTTCAGATAGTAACTGCTGGGAGTGTTTGACATAGTCCAGTGCTTACTGAAGTCTCGCATGGAAGTCAGGTCAGGATTTCATTGATTTAGCATGGCTGTATATTTTAAAGTCCATAAATTTCTGTAATGCCAGCTACATTTTGCTTATGCCTCGAGAAGTGACCAACCATCTATAACATCATAGGGTTAGAATAGGCCTCATGAGGGTATTTGTCCCATCCATTTCTCAGTGGTTGAATTAAATAATAATGAAGTTCTTCATTGCAGATATTTCTGCAGTTTTTTTCAGAAACTTCTGCAGGCAGTCAGCTCTAGAACTTCTCTGCGTCTGTTGTTAACAAGATTTTCTTAGTCACAAACCAGTTTAAGGCACCACACATGATAGTTCAGATCAGTGTAAGACCATAAAATCCACTGAACAGACTCAGACAGAGGATTCTATATTACACTTTTCATTGTAGCCAGAACCTACTGATAAGCAAAGTTATTTCTGATGATGCCTTCTGCTTTACAAGAGTTGAAGATGGAAATTTTTAATGGAGTAAAATGCAGCTATAGCTGATGTATTGGATAGGCAAATCAGAGGAGGTACTGTTTGTTTCAGCAAATGAGAAGTTGAAGTGATTTTATCAGTATTTTGACCTGATTTTCATTAAGCAGTAGATAATGTCAGTTGGTATCTTCCTAAGAAGATACCTGTTATACTAAGTTGATTTTGGTTTTGTTTTTAAACTGCCCACTTTTTAGCAGGAAAACCATTATCAAATAACTTAGGAACAAGAAAAAACAAAGATGAGCTTCATAACTATGAATATTTATTGATATTTTCTCAGTGAGAGTATTGGTGTACAAAATTTTCTTTATTTTGTACAAAAAAGAGTTGAAACTTACAGAGCAATATGCTTGATGTTTAAGCTACCACCACTAACATACAGGAGGCTGAGCAAGATAATTTAGTTGCTTTTACACTTACAGGCAGTGAGCCTATAGTATGCATGGCATTGCAGGACCCTACAAGTCTGCCTTAGGAAAAAGTTAGATTTTAAGATTAGACTGAGAATTTTGCAATTTATTCTGATCATTGGACTGTCATGAAATCCTTCTGCCTGTACAAGAACATATCCAGTGGTAATTTTTGAGTTATTTGTAGTTATTTCAAACTTGTTCATTTAGGCAAATGTAAAATAAATTAGTAGAAAATACAAGAATCTTGCTGTAAACCTGCAAGCTTCATGCATATAAGTCTTTGCTCAATTCCAAATTTGCAGGGTCAAATCCAAATCTGCTGCTATGTTGAATTGTTTCATTTACTTCCTCTATACTTATTCTGCCTTATCTGTGAAACTAGTCATTACTTGGATTCAAACTTCCTTTTAATTGATCTGTTAGTTCTTAAGGCAATGACTATATAACAACCTAGCCAATTATTTTTCACCATTGTTCTCAAGGAAAGCAATACTGCAAGGATTTGACTGTGTCTCAGGAACTGCTGAGAATTTCAGCTGCTGCTTTTACGATAGAATGTTACTTAAACTGTATCTGTTTGCTTTGTACTGGTGATAGAAGTTGCCCTTTGAGTTTTGTTTGCCCTTCAGAGCTTAATCCCTTTGTGGAGCAGGGATTCCCTTGATTTATCTCAGTATTCTGGCTTCTTAAGTGACCATTTCATAGAATTGGAAACTGAACTGCAATCTTCTAAAAGGTCTGCTTCCCAGAACGCAAGCAGTTTAGCTGCCAATGGTATTCTTTTACACTATTTGGAACTGTGTGCCTTTTTTTTTTTTTAATTTTTTTTTTTTTTTAAAGGTGCTTAGTTAATGATGGATGGATATGTTTGCATAGAACTGTCAAAGGTGCTGAAGCATTTAATTTCCCAACTTGACTGTAGATAACTTAATGCATTTAAATATCTGCTGCTGTGGACTTAATGGTTCCTACTCAATTTTAAGTCACTGTAAGAATTTATTTGGCTTCTGATTTGATTTCCTAAAAATGTAATTCAGAAGATGCTAATATTCCACTAATCTGTTTTTTTCTTCAGCATGCTGATTAAAAACACTTGATGAAATTTTGTTTCCTCATAAAACAGTTACAATTTGAGACTTTCCCTTCTAAATTACCTTACTGTACTTTATTATGTTCATAAAGAAATGTAAATTTGTAATGCTTACGTGTTTAGAACAAACTTGATTTTAATATATGTAGGGTACAAATTTGAAGCTGTTGCATATTATAGTATTTGATAAAAATGTTTTAGATATTAAGTTTATTCTGTACCAGGTGCACACTACTGAAAAGTTAAGGCAATTTATAGTGGTTTAGTTTTGCCATTATGTGGATCAATAACTGATTATTAAAGCTTTTAAGAATTCATCTTACATAAAACATGAATGTGTTCCTACTGGTGTAACTGTAAGCTATGTAGATACCCTGGCAAAAAGTATCTATAGCATTACTAGAATTACACTTTAGCTGTTTAAGCCCAAAGTTCTAATTCTATGATTTTTGCTTTTTTGTATTATAAGCTAGTTCTTAAAACTGGTAAAAAATGGCTATGTTACCTGACCGTTTTAAAATACACCATTTTTCAAGAGATCCTGTTCACTCATCTTAGTTTTGAATTATGAAAACACGTGGTACTTGAGGCTTAAATACATAACCTTAGTAAAGAGCTTTGTTTGGTGTTCTTTTTGTAGCTGTTACTCTTCTGTAAACATTAGGGAAAAGCTCTGAAAGTAAATGAAACAAATTGCAGACTTCCCAAAGTGCAATAATTAACAAAACAAATGCAAGTCTTTAGCTTGAGGGGGAGAAGCTGGCAGTAAATTTCTTCTTCCTGTGAAGTTATTGGAATTTCTTCCAGAAACCTTTGATTTCAGCTTTGATTTCAGCTCTTATTTATTGCTCATAGATATCTTTGTATTGGATCTATCAGCAACTAAATCAGATATTTATGTGTAATGTATATCTAGTGTTGGGTCTAAAAGGTGGTCAGTGATGTGTACATGATGGGATGTAAACAGGATGGAACTTCGGAAAGGGCAAACTGTGCCACTGGATTTATCACAAGAGCAGAAGCATTCTTTGAGAGTCTATATGGTTAAGAATAAAATAAAATAATAATTAAAAAAGATGAGCCATTACAGCAAGGCTGAGATAACAGTGAATACAGATCTCTCTCTGCCAAAACATTTTCTAGGCAGTACCTGTATCGAACTCGCACTTGATTTCTCTGCATACAGGCTTTAAAAATGTCATGTTAATCAGATACTTACCGAAGATCCAAAACACATTAACTGTCCAGAGAGACAGCCGAGGAAAATATGACCCCTTTGTTGCCACTCATCCATTGTTTCTCTACCTTGTACTTTTAAATTCAGTGATTTATTTATTCTTGTATTTGATTTTTTTTTTTTTAAATGGGATGGGCTGTTGGGAACAGAGACCTATAAACTAGGTTACCACCTGCATCCTGGGTCATGAGTGGTATTAGATGCATAACTGGCGGCTTCTACCTAACTCCTCAGGAAGTTAAGGTGGCATGCCTCAGGAAAAATAATTTTCCCCATAGCTTTCTGAGAGGGAGATATTTCCTTTTTTTTTTCCCCTCCCCCCTGTGTCTGGGGATAGGAAGAATGCATGTTCCATTCCATTAAATGAGATGCCTTGTCTCCAAGGTAATTTTTTTAGTAGCAATAGTATAGCTATATCATGATTCTTATTGTTACCTGACTTTCAGTGGTCTTTATTTACACTGGCAGAAAACATAAATAGTGTCAACATATTAATAATTTTTCATCCATTAGTTAAGCAATGATGTATTTCTTGCTTAGATATGTTTGCTCACATTTGTCACTTTTAGTGCTCTTTAAAAATAACTTCCTCTTGGTGGTTTTCACTCTTTTAAGTAGGCTAAAAACCCTCTACAAATAAGAGATACGGATGAGGACATCTTAAAAGGCAGATCTTAACGTTAAACAGACCACAAAGTTTTAAATATACAAGTGCTGGCTGGACTTACTGATAAACCTCTCATCCTCTAGTTTCCTTTTAGTGACCTTAGTTTAAGAAGCAGAGAATTGGTGCATTCAGCAACATTTAACTTTTAATCTGATCTGCGAGGTCATTCAAAAATGCAACCTATGTGCAAGTCAGAAAGGAAGGATTGATAGAGCCTTTGTGAAACAGTTCCTGTGGTGTATGTGGGTACTGCTACACCTATAATGAAGCTGTGCCATGTTTTATTATAGCTTGCATAACTTCCCCTGTGTTACAAGTAACTCCAAAAAGTGAGTTAAAATTTCCCATTAGGTAAAGAAATAGGAAGTAGGAGTGGGAAGAAATCATTAATGGCAACATTCATCTTTCTTTTTTTTAAAGGATTGTCAGAGAAGTTAAAATGTTAGAGCTCTTCCATGGGGAAATTTCTATATGGAAAAAGTCGATTTTCTCCTTGGGGAATTTTAACAGTCAATGAAGGAACTATTTATTGTTCTCAAGTTGCTGTCATTACTTAATACGGAAAAGGTTTGAGCTAGCCAAGCTTGCACTTGTGATTTTTGGAGCGGCATCCCCTGAAAAAATACATGAATGACCTCTTTATCCTTAATAGAATTATTATTAATAACTACTCGAGGTGGTGTGTATATAACGAAACTGAATCACCAACAGCTCTGTGAAGCTCCCAATCAGTGCAAGTTCTGCTGGAGGCAGCACTCACTGGCACTCTTAGGCTCTGGTAGCTATTTATATGATGTAACTATAAGTTCACTGAAGAAATTTGTGATGACTTTTGTTAATGTACGTTGTTTGTGAAGGAGTTCTCTTACGCAGTGTTTGCAAAGCAGCAGATCAGTTTAAGCTGCTGTGTTTTTAATGAGGAAGCATTTTTTAGATATTTCTCACAAAGTATCTCTCTCAATCTTGACTGAGTTTTTTAATGAAGTGCTGTTCATTGCCAAAACCAGGAATAGTATAATACATTTTGTACAGCATTTTGAAGAGGAAAATTATTTTGGTAGAGGAGTTTGCTCAAAACTTTAGAAGGGAAGCTTCATTCAAGAGAATCCAAAAACATATTGCAGAGATTCTCTAACATTTGTTGAGGTTAATACCCCTCTATTGATTGTTCTTAAAAATTTAGCGGTTAAATGTCTAGCCTTATCTCTGGGAAAGTGGCTTGAACAATGGCTGAACACTAAAAGCTGATGAAGAACAGTTACAGAAATGACATTCCTGTCATGAGTTGGTGAGTACGTGGAGCTGATGCTGTTCCTGACCCTGCCTTTCCAGCTGAATTAGTAGTTGAAATGCTGGTTCAGTGTACCTGGGAGGTTCCAGCTGAGACTGTAACAGCCACATGAATCATATGGCTTTAGACAGATAATTTAAAATAATTCTAAGACTAAAAATATCCCAGGGTATGGTTTTATTAAGTAGAATAACTATTCTTACTGTACCTGTTTGTTCAGGTAGTGGCTTAGCAGCTGAGTGAGAGACCCTAATGCTACAAGTGACTGCTAGAGGCACTGTCATCCTTGTGGTAATTTGCATTTGGCTTTACTCGCTTACCTTTCCACATTTTGTAGTAAAAGGATACTGAAGAAAACAGCAATGCTTTTTCTATACTGCTTGCCTTGTTCAATTTTATGCTAGTGTGTGTTGGTTCCACTTCGTTAATTAATTCCAGGCTGCCAATTCCAGGAGGCAGCTGAAATACGAACCTATTCTCCATGTTGACACATTCCCTGCCCCCAGTCAGGTGTGATACGCTAAAGCTCTACGTGACTCAATTCAACAGGAAGAAGTAACACTTAGATTTAATTAAGACAAGGTGTCTTTAAAGTTTCTTCCTCCATCCCCCTCATCCTCCAGTTATTTCCTGATACATTTTTGGGGCCAACTTTAGCAAGTTTAGGAAGGAACAGGTTTAAAAAAAGAGATGCATGCTTCCTGTAAAAGACCATTAAAAACTTCCACCCAGTTTCACAAACAAGAAATGATCCTCATCCTATAAGAACTGAATACAGTAGAGAAGAAACTATGTGGCCTTAGATCTTGGAATTTATTCACATGTAGAAAAATATTTAACAAAATGTTAATATCAGAATCTTAAAAAACTCTAAGTAAATATATTATCTCTTAGGAGCATTTCTTTAGCATGCTTGCCCTTTTTTTCACTGGTGAATATTAGGAAGGATATTGAGTTTCATTCCTTTTTTTTTTTTTAATGTCATGAGAACTGTTCAATTCCTTTGCTCCTATTGGTCACCTTACAAGCACAACTGTTATTAGTAGAGAAAATTGACTAAACCAGTGATCCTGATATTATGGATGGCAGACAACACTGTCTCTGAGATTACCTTAATGTTTCTTGTGGCCTTACTAAATATCATATATTTATGCATATGTTATAACAAAATTAAAAGAATATTCCTAATTACAAGCATGACATTGTCAGTAAGCACCCTGCTTACTTAATGTTGTTGTCTATGATACCTAAAGTTTGAAGATAACCAGTGTAAAATCTGTATAGCTTTTATTTCCCAAGAATCCTGACAGAAATGTTAGACCTGAAGCTGATTAATTTAGAGGATTTTGCAGCTCAAATGATGCAGATGTTGAGAAAGAATGTAAGGTCGGGTAATTAGGAAAAGAATAAACACCACAAACAAACCAATCTTCCTTCCATCCTCTGAGCTGTCCTGTCCTGGGTAAATACTATTGCAGTCATAATTGTATTGTAGACCTGCTGTAGCTGTCTAAATGCATAACTCAGAAAAACCACGGTGCGAGCAGGGTCGCTAGCAGTTGTGAAACAAGTGGAGTGCTGCGAGGCACAGGACTATGCCTTATGTAAGATCTATTGCCTGGTTATTATGTCTTTCCCATATGTGCAAGTAATATCACACAGGTGATTTAGTTTCATAGAGATCAGGGAAGGCTGCTCGTGTTCAAAAAGGTCTTTGTAGCTTCTTATTTCAGCTGTTTGGTTTACTTATGTGATGTGGTTAATGCATCCTGCAATGACACATTTCAGTGCACATCTGCTGTTAGATAGCACGTACTAAAATAAATGTAGCTTCCTGTACTAACAAAAAAGATAGATTCTTATTGTGGTAAAACTGCAATCATTTTGGGAGGATAGATATTTTTTCTTTTAATACAAATACCAGATTTAGAGGAAGCAGTTACGAACAGAAGCAACAGAAACAGGTAGTCTCTACATGTTTATACAAAACCAAACCCACCAAATTCCAGAGCAGAATATGCAATAACATACCTGCTTTTCTAGGAAGCACATTCTGATCTTTATTATACAGCTGTGCTGTAAGGAAGCTGTCCTTTTAGCCCTTCAGTTTGCATTCATCAGGGCAATGGCTGGGCATTTTATAGGACTTTAACACTTCGCTTCTTTCTTTGAATGTTATCATTGCAACACCCTTAGCTTGTCTTGAATACCCAGTCTATGCTTTCTTCCTCTGGTTTTGTTTTAGGCAGGAATGGAGTAATGAAGTGAAGGAGAACTCTCAGAGCACACTGACAACACCTGTATGGGGCAATATGCTTGAAGTACACATTAAGGATTAAAATTTTTTTCCTTTTACTTTATTGCAATTATGTTCACATGCCAGCACTGTTTGCTGTTGCTTTCTCACCTAATAGCTTAGTACTTTGAATTATACTTTTAAATTCATTATTTAATTATCATACCTGGAATAAGGTAAACGTATAGGCTCTAGAATGTATCATGTTTCTAATTGATAATTATTCCTGGAAATTAAAATGAAGGCCCTGTATCCCACAACCTGGAAAAAACATGGTTTTTACTCCTATTACATATTTTACTTTGAGTATATCACCTTGCTTTTGTGTTCAGTCAACTGCTGTGTTTTCAAGATTAATAAATGCCAAAAAATTCTGTTAAGAAGCAGTTTTGAGTTCTTAGCTTTCAAAATAATAACCGATATTTACTTGTGGTGGTTGGAATTACTTTCCAAGACTGTCTTTTCCATTTTCAATTATTGACTCTCTGCTGTTTTGTGAACACAGTTAACAGTGGTCATTAGAGACCTGTACAAAATTCATAGTTCTTGAGAAATGAACACTTACGGTGGATTGTGTTTGTAGATTTGATAACGGAGATCACGTAAAAGTAGGATGTTCTTGATCTTTTTGCCAGATAGCAGTATATGGTTAACTTGGCCAGAGAAGAGATAGCCTTCAGAAATTATAGTTAGCATTCTTGAACCAAGAAAGAACTATTCAGGAACACTCCTTATTTATATTTTTATGTTTCTATTAGAACATGTAATAGTAACTTCTGTACCATATGGGATTACTTCATTATATTGACACTTGGGAATATAATTATTTGGGAAATTTAATTAAAACCTTTTTGTAACCTGAAGTAAAATATTACTGGGAATCGCTTCTCGATTCCCTGATTTATGGGGGTACGAAAAAGAAGTTCTGTCCTAGTGTGGGTTGTTGGTGTCTCTCTGAAGTCATTATGTCCTACTTCTACTGCCTCTTAAAGATTAGTCCCATCGTTGCTACTGCCAGTTGGTATTGGGGGTAAGTTAGTTATCTCATTTGTTGATGCCCTATTAGTGTTTGCAAGGACACTCACAAAATAGGATTTAAATTTTTTTGTGTTAGTTTTTGTCTGACTTTTTTTGCTATGACAGTATGTCAGAGCACGTGGGAATTGAACAACATTTCTAAAAAGATTGATGGACCGCAATAGTGGAATATTGCCATTTGGATCAACACTGATATTTTGGATCGTAAGGCATTGTGTGATCTGCAGAATTCTGTTCAGGACCAAATGTGGAGGTTTTCTGCACTGGATTGTCTGAGTACTGTAGCGTGAAAGGCAGCATATCAGGTTCAGGGTTGCTCTACTGTGGCTGAGATATTAGACTTTTCTTACTGTTTTTAAAGCACTTAATATTCTCACAGTTTTGCTTGACTATCATTACTCTTCCCTATGGATGTCTTGTCGTCTGTGTCAAAGAATTGTCAATTGCTTACCTTTGGGTCTAGATCTGCTGCTGGCATCTCCTTGGCTATGGTGTGGAGAATATGAAAAAAGTCTCAAGGTTTCTGTCCTAAATATTTATTCAAGAAGCACAGATGTTCTCTTAATTTCAAGAAAGTCAAATTGGCAAAAGTTTTTGACTTGAAGATGAGTAACAGTGCACAGTTGTTATGGAAATTAATAGGTGGGTCTGTTTTAAAAAATAAATAAATAAATAATCAGATACAAAACTTAATACAGAAACCTGAAATGCTGACAGTATTCTGTGGCTGTGACTTAATGGAACAACTTAAGCTAACAGTTTATGGCTCTTAGGAAACGAATTAGCCTTATTCCTGTCCTGTCCTTATTGGTCCCTGTGCACTTTTCCACCATTTACCTTCAGTGAATTCTGGTGCTTTTGTCATGGCGCAATAACCTATTCAGCTCACAAAACCAGCAGAAAAGAAATATGGCAAAATATTTTTGTAGGTCTGGACTGCTGACATACCTCTGTGATAAGAAAAATGCTGGAGTTGGCGTAAGGTGGAAGGGACGGACTACACAGAGAGGGTACAG
>NW_009708547.1:0-4875 GCF_000703405.1 Apaloderma vittatum | reverse complement strand
AAGAGCGTGAAGAGAGGGAGAAGGAGGAATTGGGATAGAGGAGAGGGAAATGAGGTCTATACTTTCACAAGTGGTAAATTGTAAATTCACCTCAGCCACACCATAAAAGGCTATTCTTTGTCAGCACTATGGGATTTCATTTGCATTTTGAGTACAGCACTTTGCAAGGTAAAAATAATTCAAGAATTAATAAAAATAAGTAAGTATTAATGATACTGATTGATGATAGTGATTAACTCGGATAACTTCTCAGGACTGGAGAGAATCATAATAACAGATGAATTTATGAAAACATATCAAACTGAACACAATGAAATGTGTAAGAAGGTTTGAAATTCATACAACTAGGTGTAAATAAATAAATAAGGAAAAAATCTCAAAAGGCACAAGTATTTTTTTTTTTTCGCTGTTTTGGTTTCTGACCTAAAGAAGGACCTACGTACCTGAAAATTTCTCTCTTGTTGTTTGTTTTTGTTTGTTTGGCAGGGTTTGTTTGGGTTTTGTTTTTCCTCTCTGTTATGTAATTTGGTCTAATAAACTGTATTAACCCCAAGCTTTGCTTTACACATTGCAGTTGGAGGGGATAGTTGGAAGAACAAGCTAAGTGGCATTTGGCCAGTATTACATGTGACATCTGTTACTTCTTAATAGAATAGATTTTTCTTCTTGCTCATCTGTAAGCATACAGATATATATAAGTAAAGAGCAGAAGATTACAAATACTGTCTTCTCTGAGGATAAATGTTAGGGAGTTACTTATGTAATATAAGTGTTATTGTAATAAAATTCAATCAAAACAAGAAATAAACCACTACTGTGATGTTTTGGTAAACACCTTGCATTAGGGACAATAGTTTCTGACAAAGAAATTTGTTACTTTAATACCCCAGTCAGTAGAAGGACTCTGGAGGGAAATTCCTGCTCTCATCCTGCCTGTACCTTAAAAGTACTTTAATTACCTTTAATTTAATGTAAACATCACACAAGTGGTTCCACTAATTTCCTCTCCCTAGAATGCCTCTTTCAATATAAAGCTTCAAGAAAGGATTCTACACTTGTATCATCATTTCCCCCCCTATAGAATGTAACTGGCTGTTTAAAATCCACATTGATAAGTGAGTTAGAATCCTGCCCACCTCCTCCTTTCTCGTCTCCCCGGGAAGCAGGCTCGGTGAACTCAGACAAGCTAAACCCACTTCTCTGTTGTAAATGTATTTGTGAAAGGTCATTTTACCCACCCTTACCACACCCTGTTCATTCCCTCAGGACGGACCACTGTGGTTTGTAACTTGTTTGCACTGCTGGGTGTGGTAGATGGGTGGAGAAGGATAGATCCTTGCTGATTTTTTCTAGGCGGGCCATCATTAGTCTTGAGCTGCAGACCCGTCACTGTAACAGTTTTTATATACAAATTTGAGGGAGTTTTAGAAATGAGTTACTGTTGTCCTCCTAAGGGAACCTTATGAAGAGAGTGCTTCTGTCTGAGTGCAAATGGAATTGTTATAGGACATCCTCTAACTGCCCAGTCCTTTCTGCACTAGTAAAAAGTTATATGAATTTAGCAAAATGAAAACAAACAAATAAAACCAACGTGGTCATTGTTTCATGTGTTTGTCTCCCAGTGCAGTATTGTTCCACAGCCTACATTTATATGAAGAAACAATGTATGCGTGTCTGCCCTTGAAAACCAGCAAACTGCTTTACAAGTGTGTTTATACAATAAAACATTCAGGATGATTTGTATGTGAATAACGTCGTCTCCATCAGTTGGACATGAACGTACTTCAGTATAAAAGTGTGACTTTGAAAGAGCCATCATTCACAGGGGAAGACAATGGAGACTCCTGCTATTCATTAGTTATATTGGACATCTTGGCTGCAAATCCTAAGGCACAACCCACACAACAGTGAGGAAACTACCTTCTAAGCTGCACAAGTAAGGATTGTATGAAAGGTAATCTTCATGTGGACAATCTAGACGGAATAGAAATTTGGAGTTTGGTTTCGTAATGTCAGATGTTCCCCAGAGATGTGTTTCTTTGTTCTGCACTGATCTTTCCAAGATTAGGACTGTTCCTGGAAAAATTCCAACTGTGATTTTTGAGAGAACATTTTTAATAGTAATCACTTATTCCATAATCATACTTTTATTGGAATTTCTCAGCACCAATGTATTTAATCAAGGGACCTCTTCCTACTGTTTATTACCTCATAAATTGTAACTCTCATTAGCATGTGTACAATCCATATGTGCAGTGAGGAAATTGCAGCTTCTTGAACAGCTGTGTCACTGTCAGATAAATACCCTTTATGTAGCAGTTTATGTGCTTTCTAGCTACTCACACATCACTATCAGTGTTTCTGCATTTCAGGTCCCGAGCAGATTCAAACTGATCATGTTTGGTTGAAATGACTACCTGAAAAGTTTTCTTTTGGTTGTTTGCGTATGGTTTTTGTGTTGTTGTTTGGGTTTTGTTTGGTTTTGTTATATTTTTCTGAAAGGAAAGCTTCTTACTGATTACCTTGAAGAGATATGGGGCCTGTTGAAGAGAGGCTTCAGAGGTACTCAATGAGGGCAGAATTGTGTGTGTGTGCGCAGCAAGAGCTTGGAGAACTGTCACTGGTCATTTCAGAATAGTCAGAATGATAGCTTTTCTTTGAATATTAGCAAAATTGTACCTTTGCTTTTTTTTTTTTGTGAAACCATATATATAGGATGAGTGTGTATGTGAGAGAACACTCCATAAAGAGAAAAATACTGAGATTGGGTTTTTTCCCTTGAAATGCTTATGCAATGTTTCTACTCAAGTTCAGATTTTATAGTGGGTAAAATTTCCAGAAACATCGTATGTCGAGTACTCATTGCACACTTAGCCAAAATTGTATAGGACGTTCTGGTCCTCTGCAACAAACTTTATATTAAATGTTTGTTCCCTCTATAAACCTGGAGTAACTTAGCTAGACAGAAGAGCTACTTGACTCGGGGTGACTCAGACACTACTGGATAGCTTCATATTCTTACAGCAGCTCTTCTGTTTTGGAAACAAATGAATAAACTGTTCATTGTTCTTAATGTAATTTTCTTAAAATCAGCTGGGATTATAGCATATCTGAAGACAACAGTGACAGCATAGTTGCTTTTGTTGGTTTGTTTGAGATTTGGTTTGGGTTTTTTTAAGCATTACACCTGTTTTTTCAATTCCCGCTGTGTTCCTGGAGACTTGTCACTTTGGCATATATTCCACTAAGAAAGTATCTGTGTGCATAAGCCTATATTTCTCAGTCATTAGAATGGACAGATCAAAAGGAAAAACTCCCATTAATATGAATCACAGGAGAAATACAGTTAAGTGTTTTTCTTTTAGCTTTGCTAGTTGTAATTAAGCAAATAAATAGACTGTCTTGGACATCGCAGTCAAACAGAGGTGAAAAACAAGCCAAAGGCTGTTTTACATTGGATGAGGGAAGAAAAACAGAGGCAGGAAGAGTCTTGTTTTTTGACATACAGGTATTTCATAAAAAAAAAGTAATTTATCTTTATAATATAAATATAAAATATTTATAACTCTGATTATAGCACTTTTTTGGCTCTACTTGGGTGTGCGTCCACACACACAGTAACAGTAACAATTGACACGCAGTCACTTTGCAATCTAAATTAATGTAAAAATGAAATGTAAATGTAATGTCAGTACTAAGTTTGTAAGATCTTTGAGAATGGATTCCAAATGTTGTTTTTGGTGTGCAATGCAGAGGGGACTCAATACCCTGACTAAACTGACGTAGTTTTGATTATAAATGCATGCAGCATTCTACAGACAAATTCAGTTCTCTGAAAGAGAGACTTGTTTGAAATGGTATCGTTGTGTTATTCCATCAGATAATATGGTACTTTTAAAGTTAGGTACTATTCATCAGGGAACTTTGGGTCCAAAGCCATATTTATACTCTTCTGGTGAAGTAAGCAAACATCTGCAAAGTGTAATGAGTCCTGGTTTAGATGTTCATTGGTCTATGCTGTAGGTGCAAGATGCTCTGAAACTTAGTGAGATGAAACATCCTGCCTGTTTTTAAGAATCATATTCCTCTTAAGACAGATTTTTCTCTTGTTTCTCAAGAATGCTTAGTCAAGCTCAAGTGCACTGGGCTGATTAATGGAGAAATGACAGTATCCCTCTCTTAGCATGTTTTTTTTCTTTACCTGTATAAACTAAAGTTGATTATTTAAATCTCCAAACCAGTATGCTCTTGTCCTGTGTGAAGTGCTCTTTATGCTGTGAAGCATGTTACAAGATTAGAATGCTTTGAGGACAAGCCCTAAAGGCATTTTGTCTGACTTAAGTGAAGGTGATTTTTAAAATGACATTAGCATACATGTTCATAAACAAAGATACACAGATGGTATTTGAAGTCAAGGCTTCCTGGGCTTAAACGGTTACACAGCAGCTGCAGCATTCTCAGGAGGTTCTTGACCATTTTATACAACCCGAGTGTTTTGGTGTTTTGATGTGGTTGAAACATGAGGAGAGATGATCAGGTTGTGCTCAGAGGTATGCCTTCTGAGTGTCACACCACAGAAGACCTGCAAAAATGAATGCCTGTTTGTGTGAATGAACTAACTGATCATAGCTTCAGAAATCCTCAAGTAAATAGGTGCTCTTCAAGTAAAATATGACATTCTTTTGGGGTTGTTTTTTTTTGAAATATGGAAAGGAAGGGAACTGAAGATTGATCTAACCTAACACCACATGTCCCATGTTGGTCAGCCGCAGGTGCTTAGGGAAGAGTACAAAACATAAAGAGCCCGTCATGGTGTTTCCCTAAAATACTGTTCCAGTAGTCAAGAACTTGAATCACAGAATCACAGAATGTCAG
>NW_009708546.1:0-1447 GCF_000703405.1 Apaloderma vittatum | reverse complement strand
CCCCCTAAACACTGCCTCCCCCTCCCCGAGATCCCCCCAAACACTCCCCTCACTCCCCTGTAAACACACATCTCTTCTATCGAGTACCTGAATTAGGTTTCTACACATTTTTCTGCTATTGGTGAAAAAAAAATTTTAAGTCCTTTGAAGCGGACCAAAGAACGTCCCACTCTAGCTCCCGAAAAGATTTTGAAGTTTGGTTTGAAAATCTCAAGCATTCGATGAGACTGAACTATGGTCACCGGGATCTACTCATTTTGTAAAAGATAACTGTTTAAAAATGTGCACATAGTGTTCTGTGAAGCAATATCTAATTTAAGATGATATTTTAAATGACACACCTACAAGTTGGGAGGGAAAAAGAATTTGAGCAGCGATGACAACTTGATAGCATCAATGCTGCTCTTTACCTTAGTTCAGACATTTTGCAGATGTGACTATTTTCACAAACTGTCACACTGACCTTCACTGATACTTAACAAAATACTTGGCTATGTAAGGAGAGAATAGTTGTCTTTCTTCCAGGTCTAGAAGCTACCTCACTGGCTTTTCATTGGTGGTGTGTAACAACTCTATTACGTTTTCTTAGCTCAGGGCCAAATGCCAGAGAAATCATTCAGTTGTGGAAATACTCTCTGAAGACCAAGACCTTTTATTCCCGCTCATCAGTAATGTGCACTTTTTGTGTACAATTGATTTTCTACTATATTTGTGTGACCTGCAAAGGCCAGCTGGTAACTAGATGCACAAACATCAGTGCCATGTCATACAGACTTTCAACCTACAGCCTAACGTGGGCTCATGCCCATAGTTTTCTTTCAGTAGTGAAGAGCACAAATCATAAACAGTAATAATGAGGAATGTGGACAACTATAATACTCGATATTGTCTTTAGGACTGCCTAATCCAGCTGTACTGTGCTTGAAGGCAAACCAGAGAATACGATATAAAGACCAAGGCACTGGCCCTTAACATTCATCCTTTTTTAAAAAAAACAGAAGTGGCTGTTAAATGCTACAAGTAAACCAGAAATGCACTCTAATAGAACAGAACCACTGTGAACACAAGTAGAAGAGCCTGAAAATGACAGTTCGGGTTATGAGGTGGGAACAGGGAGCAGAACTGGGGGAGTGGGGGCAAAGCCGGGGAGCAAGATCACAGGCAGTGGTGGGTTGCAGGGTCAGACTTTGCATCTCTTAACCCAGTCGGTCTTTCCGTCCCCTCACCCATTCGGTGTGCCTCCTTTTGGTCCCTGGTCCCCCGAGGACATCTGTATTTTGTTCAATTCCCTTTGAGGTCATAGTGACTGAAAGACTTCTTCGGTCTCTCTGGCCCCTGCAGGCCCTCTCCAATTGCTGTGACCGTTCCTCTCGCCGCACCAGAACCTTTCGCGAAGCCTTCGTTGTGCAGGGGGGGAACGCCCCTAACTGCCCCCCTGCGCCCACAC
>NW_009708545.1:0-2628 GCF_000703405.1 Apaloderma vittatum | reverse complement strand
AATGTATTTATAGAAACTTTCCTTGTTATTCATCATCAGAGTGGCCATGTTTAGCTCTAGGTGGGCTTTGGTCTCTCTAATTTTCTCCCTGCACAGCTTCTCTTCTTGTTTCTAATCCTCATAATTTGCCTGCCTCCTCTTCCACACACTATAACTTAAATCCATTATTGCTTGTTCTGTTGCTGGGCACCACTGAGAAGAGATTGTCCCCTTCCCCTTGACCCCCACCCCTCAGCTATTTCTCTACGTTCATAAATCCCCTCTCAGCCGTCTCCTTTCCAGGCTGAACAGCCCCAGGTCTCTCCGTCTCTCTTCCCAGCAGAGATGTTCAGTCCCTTGATCCCCCTCGTAGCTCTCCCTTGCACTCTCTCCAGTTGGTCCCTGTCCCTCTGGAACTGGGGAGCCCCAAACTGGACACAGCATTCCAGGGGTGGTCTCCCCAGGGCTCTTCTGTTTCCAGAGCATTTTGCCATGCTCACAGCTAAGCAGGCATTGATATGTTCCAAGTTTCGAAGGAAACGCGCTTGGGGAAGGCAGAGAGCACCTCAGGCAGCTAACAGGAGCACATGACCAAGCTGCAACCGCCCGTCCTCAGCTGTGCAGCCTTGCTGGGACAACCAGAACACAACCTCCTCAACCTTTAAGGGTTGGGGTTTTTTTTGCCACAGTTATCATTTTAAATGATAACTGTGACTGGTAAGTTCCTGTGTTGTGCCAGCAGAGCGCAATTATTAGCCCTGCACAAGGACTCCCGTTCCCAACCTCTGCACAGAGCAGCTGTGGTACAGCAGGTACCCCGTGAGACAGGATTTAAGAGACAGCACATAACTTACCCTGAGGCTGAACCTGAACCAGCAGTGGTTCCTGAGGCCCAACACGCCGAAAAAGAAGAGAGAAAATCAGCTGCTGCGGCCCCAAAGCCACCGCTCGATGCCAAGACCTCGTCTAGCCTGGGTACAGCTGTATTCGGATCGGGGTGTAAGAGCGGTGGTGTCACATCCTTTCCTTCCTCATCAAAAACCTGAAGGAAAATTTCAATAATGACAACAGTTCCACAGCGTTCGCAAAATAAGTGATGGCGACAACACTTGCAACCTTTTATCTCATCTGGAATGAAAAGATCTCGATGGTGGCAGGAACCTGACGGAACAGAGCGTAACCCCCTCTGCAAACGATGCCTGATACACCCCAGGACAGGGCAAGGGCAGTCCTGCTCCTGCTTTCCCTTCTGGGTCCAGGCATGACCTTCACGGGGGACTTTTGGAAACTCTCTGAAGAGAAAATATCCCCATATGTTGCCTGGTCTAGTCGAGAGGTGGTGTCCCTGCCCATGACAGGGAGGTTGGACTAGAAGATCTCTAAGGTCCCTTCCAGCCTCGGCCAGTCTATGATTCTATCTGGAAAAACACCGTTCGTCGCACTGTCGGTGCTACTTCTCCTCAGTCAACTCTGCCGTATTTTCTGGCTAGTTTTTCTATAGTGACTACTAAGAGTGGCTCATTTACTGGAAGTATTCAAGTAAAACTAACAGGACAGCAAAAGCAATGAGAGAAACAAAAAATTATGCATCTTTTTCATTAAACTGCCCAAAATAATTTATTGTAAGGAGGCATTCGGTAAGGTCTTTAAATGACTCTCAGATTATGGTATGGGAATCTTCTGGGTTTTAGGTGAAGACTGACCTCATATAGATTTGAAAGTAAGTAGTCCTTAGGTTAGAAGAACTAATTATTCTTGCAGATTACTTTTGCACACTAACCATCTTCATTTCAGGAGGGATTAGGCTCATGGATCATTTTCTTTCTCCATAGCTCTCCATTTTCTGACATTTCCCTTCTCTCCTCCTCCTTCTCCCACTTCCTAGCAACCTTTAACATCGGTAATCACTCACATATTTACAACTTTTTAGTACCAGCATAAATGGCTCCTCACCCGTCCGACCGACCTGTGCCCCTCGAGAGACCCCGCGTCTGCAGCTTTGCCATCGAAACTCACAGGTCGCCTTTTGCCTCCCGCTGCTCGGTTTGCATCGGCGCCCCGTACGGCGTTCACTAGTCTTTCGCTACGAAAACTCGCTCCTGGTCTCGGCTTTGCCCTGAAATCAGCCACAGAAGTTCAGTTTCCATCGACACAATACAAACCAACCAAATAAAAGCACCCAGCTACAGAGTCACGCAGGATTACTGAGGCTGGAATACACCCCTGAGATCATTACTCGTCCTGTTGTTTTCAGGAAAGGATTAATGTATTCACACCATTCAGGATGTTAATCCCCAAATACTGTAACTCAGGATGTTAATCCTGAAATAGAATCATGGAATGGCCCAGGCTGGAAGGGACCTCAGAGACCATTTAATCCAACCTCCCTGTCACGGGCAGGGACGCCTCTCAATTACATCAGACAACACATGGGGACCGAGCGACCTTGGTGTTACCAGAACCGCGCTCCAACCGACCGAGCTAACCGGCCCCCAAGGTAATTCCTCCCCAAAATCTCCACGCAGCTTCTCAGGAGATTTTCTTCAGCCAGGAGCAGCGAGGGAGGTGCCGGTGGAGGTGAGATCTGCTCTAAAACAAATGCCTAAAAGGAGGTTTGTCCCCTTCCGGGTTTACTGGGGCAAAGCGCAC
>NW_009708544.1:0-486 GCF_000703405.1 Apaloderma vittatum | reverse complement strand
GAAGGGCTCAGAGAGTGCGTCGCCATCTCTGGCTTGGCCACGCTGATCCTCGTGTGACAGGATAATCATTTTGAGGAACTTGGGAGGACATCCTCATCGTTCCAAGATCTGCCACAGACCTTTTCTGCTCACAGTGTCAAAAGTTTTGGTGAGGTCAATGAAAGTTACATCGAGTCCTTTGTTCTGTTCCCTACCCTTCTCTTGCAGCTGTCTGAGAACAAACACCATGTCTGTGGTACTCCTGTTGGCTCTGAAACCACATTGGCAAACCAGATAGGAGAACTAATACACATACTGCGCACTTCCATGTTAAGTCGCAAGGATTTTACCAGCAATAGAGAGCAAAGTAATACCTCGGTAATTTGAACAGTCTGATTTTTCTCCTTTCTTCTTGTATAGGGTGATGATGACTGCTTCACGGAGATCTGATGGTAGTTTGCCTTTTTCCCAGCAATACACAATGAGCTTGTGAAATTTAGCATGGAG